>NC_056746.1:1387980336-1388040336 GCF_019279795.1 Protopterus annectens | reverse complement strand
TTTTCTACATGTATACCTCTTTCTGGCATCTGTAAATGCTCTCGACCTGCTGGACTCATGCTCACAACATTATTAAACTTAGAACTTTTCTCAAAGCAATCATGTTGTTCCTTATTTTCAGCAAGCAAATCTGATGGAGGAAAAGCTCTATCAATATGTGCACACCTGCACTACACAAACTGGCTGGTATACAGACTAAAAGTTCATAGTACCTGTTCCACCATACATATGCGGTTCTGTACTTCAGGCCGCAAGGAGATTGGGCAGCAGTCAAAAGTTACGCCCCAATGTCCCCTCGTAGCCCACACTGATAAGCTGGAGTTTACAAGGCATGCAGCCTTGTTTTATTTTGCCCCTTTGTAGTTCTGCAACTGAACTTAAACCACGGCAGAATGGCGAAATCTAATGGAAAAGGTGTATATGGACTTCCACTAGAGACTGGTGGTGAAGATGGTGTTTTGCATTTGCTGCATGCATTGTCAAGTCTAATATACAGGTGGTGCTGTAGAGCCACTTACATTCAGCAACAGTTAGTGCCACCTGTATGCTGTAACTGCTACTGCAGGCAAACTAAAAAAGTAATTGCTTCATACTAGGCTACGATGCAGTGGAACATTTGTAGTCTAACCAGTGATCCCACCAATTTGCCAAGATATGAATTAATTCTAGGCTCCGACTTAGGATTTGCCCCTTTTCATATGGACTAAAGGGGCCACACTGGTGCTGTCCTTAGACTGCCAATCCATTTATCCAGGTTGTGCTTAAAAAGGGGTCAAGTTTCAGACAAGTAAAAAGGGCACTTTATATAAAATATAATTTTTTTATTTAAAATGTCAAAGTAAGACATTCCTGATGACTGAAGCTGTAGTAATTGGTAAGATATTAAGCAGATGTGTTACTCTGAGTGTCTTGTCAGAAGGTGAGTTTTCACTCAGCATATTATATGATTGTTTTCACTTAATTTTGTTTTTAATTTGTTGTTGATTAATTGTGTATAAATGGTTTTAGTGTACAATGGGTAGTCATACGCTTGTTTAAAATAGTGTGTGTGTGTGTGTGTGTGTGTGTGTGTGTGTGTGTGTGTGTGTGTGTGTGTGCGCGTATGCACATACATGCAAGTGTGTGTGTGTGTGTGTGTGTGTGTGTGTGTGTGTGTGTGTGTGTGCACATATGCACATACATGCAAGTGTGTGTGTGTCTGTGTGTGTGTGTGAGACTATCCCACACATCTGCTTTTGGATCAGGTGATGTGGCTAGGCTTATCTGCTTGGCACCTGCAAATGTAACCACTGTTCCTTTATGACATCATTAGTTTTGTGACCTTTAGGACAATAATGCAAAAGCATTTCAGGGTGAGCTATTTAGTAACTACTGGGTCTGACAATCTGTCGGCTGCGATACAAAAGTCTGCATACAAAAGAGAAAATATTTAAAGCTCCATCTGATTATTTATTATAGTATTTACTTCTTTGTTAAAATCGTGTCTCGCAGGGTGGCCATGGTGGTGCAGCGGTTAGCTTTGCCGCCTCACAGCAAGAGGTTCTCTGGTTCAATCCTCAGCTGGGGTGCGTTCTGTGCAGAGTCTGCATGTCCTCCCTGTGGTCGCGTGGGTTTCCTCCGGGTGCTCCGGTTTCTTCCCACATCCCGATGACATGCTGTAGGTGGATTGGACACTCTAAATTAGCCCTAGGTGTGAGGGTGTGCATGTGTGTACCTTCTGTGGAAGGTTGGGTGCCGGGCTGGCAACTCGACACTGTAAAACTCCACTGCCAATCATGAGCGGACAGGTGATCCGCTGTGGCGACCCCTAACCGGGAAAAAGACGAAAGAAGAAGTTAAAATCGTGTGTCGCAGCTCTAAAAGCTACTTTCAGAATACGTGAAGTGCTTTCGACAAGTCAGAAAGCTACAGAAGTCTTGCATTGGAGCTGTTACAGTACTACATTATACAGACTGCTTTCTCTGCTTTTATTATTAGTTTAGCCTGTGATAAGTCATTTGCTAAGCTCCACATCTTAAAACTGTATTGCATAAACCCTATCATGTATGTGTCTATAAAACATTGTATAAAGACCAGGAAACTGAAAGGAGTAGACAAAAAGTGCAGATGGAAATGTGTGATGTCAGGTAAGGAACAATTATGGCTGTACATACACACAAACAAGCACACACAGGCACACACAGCACACACAGCACACACGCTTGCACACAACCAGGTTATGTTAATATCTCAAAAGATGTAAATATCAGGAGACAGACAAAATGATGAAAACTAAATATCAATGTAGGGAATGTCGACATATCGGGATAAATGAAAAACTGACAGTACAGTGGGGATTGGGGACTTGGTCCTTTCCCTACCATAGTGTGATCTCAGAGTTGCAAGTTGGTGTCTTGTGACTCAGCATTCAGAATGTGTGATAAAAATAACAAGAATCTGCATACATACATGTATATACACAGAAGCACACATATGTAAAGGGGGCTGCACCACTTACACCCTCATCCATCAAAATGTCAGATAAGAAGAATGCAGATTACAGGCTTGTAAGAGGTTGGGTCTCAGCTGTTAGCACATTAGGTGGCTTAATCTGAACTGAAAAATAATGAACAGACATACATACTGAGGCTGACTGGACAGTGGTCAATCACATGCATTCAGCATAACGAACAGACATACATACTGAGGCTGAACGGACAGTGGTCAATCACATGCATCCAGCATAACGAACAGACATACATACTGAGGCTGACTGGACAGTGGTCAATCACATGCATTCAGCATAACGAACAGACATACATACTGAGGCTGACTGGACAGTGGTCAATCACATGCATTCAGCATAACGAACAGACATACATACTGAGGCTGACTGGACAGTGGTTAATCACATGCATTCAGCATAACGAACAGACATACATACTGAGGCTGAACGGACAGTGGTTAATCACATGCATTCAGCATAACGAACAGACATACATACTGAGGCTGACTGGACAGTGGTCAATCACATGCATTCAGCATAACGAACAGACATACATACTGAGGCTGACTGGACAGTGGTTAATCACATGCATTCAGCATAACGAACAGACATACATACTGAGGCTGAACGGACAGTGGTCAATCACATGCATCCAGCATTTAATGTCCTTACAAATGAAGGAACCTACAAATGCCTCAGTACTTGGGTTTCATGTGGGGAGGCTTTAACAACACAAACTGCAAGGACCGTCTTAAAAAACAAAAGGGCCAAAGGAGGTACAGCATATTTTGTAAACGCTTCTCTTCTAATACTTCCATGTTCTGCACAAATGTTTCCACACAGATATGACCATTACAAATAAAAGGGAGTTCCTAAACTTACCTCCAATCTTGTAGACATCCTGAAGAGGCAGGCGAAGGGGTTTGTCTGTGGGACGGGTGGGAGGTAAGATGGTGTCTAGGGCTTCTAACAGGGAAACTCCACTGGCATTGCCTTCCTTGCGTTCTACCTTCCAGCCTTTAAACCAGGGCATCTACAGAAAGGGAGGAAACAAAATGAAAGTGGGAAAGAACAGTTGATAAACTGACAGCACAGTGCCAGGCAATGCAAAAAATAAACGTGATACTACTGTTTTCATAAAATCAAACATAATAGACTTAGTGTGCAATAATGTGCTAAAACATGAAGGTAATTCAATTATCTGAGTCTGTCATTCAGCTATAGCCATACAGTAAGCAATGGTGTTATGACACCAAAGCAATGTGACCTTTGGAATTGGTGCAGCTTTGTACTTTATCAGCTGTGTTATTTTTAGAGGTGCATGTGCATGTGTGGGAGGTGACTTCAGGGAGAAACGCTTGTCCCATTGCAATATATATACATATATATATATATATATATATATATATATATATATATATATATATATATATATATACACACACACACACACACACACACATATATATATATATATATATATATATATATATATATATATGTATATTTATATATGTGTATATGGGTCTACTTCAGATTGCCAACATTTGAAAATGTCAACAACCATATGGCCGACACCATATGGCCGACAGTTTGAAATGCCGACAACCTGAAATGGTAGTGCAAACTACTGTAAACAGTGTTGGGCAGGGGGGCTTGCCCCCCTGCCCCCCACAACCTCCGCTACTTAAATATTCTCACTCCGAGATCACACTACAGTGCAGGAAAGGGGATTCTCCCAGTTCTGCACTGTAGCGGAATCTCCGCTACCATTTGTCAGCCTTTCAAATGTTCGGTCATATGGTGTTGGCCATATGAGTGTCGAACATTTGAAAGTTTGATCAAATGAAGGGGACCCGTGTATACATACATATATATATATATATATATATATATATATATATATATATATATATATATATATATATATATATATATATATATATATATATATATATATATATATATATATATATATATATATATATATATATATATATATATATATATATATATATATATATATATATATATATATATATATATATTTATATATATATATATATATATATAAGATATATAGATTGTTTTTATACATATAGTTTTACTTTGCCCCTATGTAGTTCTGCAACTGAACTTAAAGCATGGCAGAATCATGAAATCTAATGGAAATACTGTATATAGACTTCCACTAGAGACCGGTGGTAAAGTTGGTGCATATGGAAGAACAGGTTAGGTTTATAACTAGACAATAAACTGAGAAGGAAATGTCAGAAAAAAATGGCTAGAGGACTTCAATCAACAGAGAAACGTTTATATAGTGGTGTGGTGCAAGGGTGGACAATGAGACCAGGTCCATTCAACAGCCTTGTGTCAAACACACAGCCATACATACGTACATACATACATACATATATATGCATGTACATACATTTATACATACATATCTGTGTGATGAAAAAAAACAGATGGCCTATTTAGCCTGCAGCTGACCTCACACATCTTTCTTCCCCATTTCACATACAACCTGCCTCAATTTAAAGGAGTCAGCTATCCTGTTCTTTGCCATCTAATATATTAGCTTATTCCACTTTTTAGACAGAATTTAGTCTTCTAAATCTGAAGTTCATGGTATCTCTTACACTACCATTCTCTTTAGCTTCATTTTCATTCACTTCAATGTTATTGTTTTTTCATAGATTCAGAAATTCTTAGAGTTCACAAGGCTGATTCAGTGACTAGATCATAATTACCTTGTCAGTAGCCCAACCCCCCCAAAAAAAAAAAACAGAACCTCTTGTAGGCCTCTATCATATCTTCCCTTTTCTTCCCTTGTTCCATGGGAAAAGAGTCTTAACTATCCCAGTCTTTGCCACCCATCCCTTTTATCAATCTCAAAAACCTTCCTGTAGACCAGTGAATTTTTTTCCACCTTTTTTTCTTTCTACAACAGACTCCAGAGCACATAACAGGCCAGCAGCGGTCTGATCAGAAAACTGCAGATTAGAAAAATAAGCTCAATACCCTTTAACTTTTCTCTTAAAGATACAGCTGAATAACCTGCTGACTTTGGCAGGCATATTGTCAGACTGCGCTTGGTGGTTCAACTCTGCGGTTACATCATTCCCAGATCTTGCTCCCGCTCTGTCTCACTAGTGGCACCATCTTTATCCTGTCTTCAATCACTGGGTTGCTGAAGCCTTATTGAAAAATGTTATAATCATTCATGCTGAACTTTAGCTACCATCTGTCTGTCTGTCATGTTTATAAGATCCCCCCCTTCTTAAGCCTGGGCCCACTGTCACCCGGCTCTGCCTCTATTTCTGTACCATTCACACACAAGCTAGTCCTGTCCTCACTGCCTCTTATAATCTTTGCAAGGGTTTGTTCTGGCAGTACTTCATCAAACGTCAATGTTCCCTTTACATACACATTCTACATTCTTCCTTCAGTCATTTTCTAACCATTTTCCTTTCTACCCATAAAGCCTTCATCTTTGTTGATAAGCTACCTGTGTAGGACTGAGTGAAAGATTCTGCTATAGTCTAGCCCCAGGATACAGAGAATTTCTTACCATCATTACTAACTGCCCAATGTAGGTTGGTCAATTATTAAAACAACCACAACTTCTGATTCAGAGACATGGTATAGCTATACAGAGAAACATCTGATTAATGGCTCTTTACCATGTCTCTGAATCAATCACTGTGCCGTCAGAACTAACCACACTAGTGTTCTCACTAGCAGTTCATGGACTCTGTTAGCAAAGACATTTTCTGACACACACTCACATGCACACACATGCACACTCAGACAGCCAACAAATAAACACTCCCAGACATTATCATTTCAGTACCTTGTGAGTGTTTGCTTCTGGATTAATCATCGTTGGTTTGCTTACTACTCTCACTGTCTTCTTCACTGGCTTATTATCATATGCACCCATATCCATTTATCTACAAACAGGTCCCCTCACAATGGCTCCTACTAGGGTTACCACCTGTCCTACTTTGCGAGGGACAATCCCTCTTTGGGCAGTTGTGTCCTGACAAAAAATTGTAAAAATGGCAAATGTCCTGAGATTTTAGGACAAAATTATTTCCTGTATTTTATGTAACAGTTGCATAAACCAGTTATTCTGTATCTAAAATACCTAAATGTTATAAGAAACAGAATAAGCAACTAAAATGCTACAAGAATAGGCTTTTATTTAGGAAAAAAAGTTAAGTTCTATCCTTTGTACTGACCGTGGGTATGTGTCGGCCTGTAAAATCTGATGTTTGTACCAAAAATGTCCCACTTTGGCCATTTGAAAAGGTGGCAGCCCTATCTCCTACTCACTCATGTTTTGCATACAACTCAGCAACCCCTCCCTTCTGTACTGTGCCCACTCAGGCAGATACATACAAATACATCAAGTCTCAGCATCCCCTACCTACCTATCTTATTGCTACCGTCCAGACAAACAGACTGACATACACATCCACACATTCATTTAGCCTCATTCTTGCCCCTACAAACAAACCCACAAAAAGTGTTGAGGGAGACCGCATGGCTAATTAGCATTAGTCACTCCTCCAGAATGGTGCAATTTTGTCAACAAAACTGCTTTCTTTGCTAAAGAGCCCATGAAGGGAACATCTTAGTGGCAGACTGGTCTAAGAACTGGAAAGGCTTACCAAAATGTGGACAGCTTCCAACATAAAGCTGTCATTGTGCTAAGCCCTTCTGAATTCCAGGAAAGGTACACGCCACTGACTTGGAGAACTGTGTCTACTTCCCTTATAAGCTGGGTTGTCACCAACTTCTAGACACAAACCTTTATTGTTTTGGATGTTATTGTTTATCACCTTCCAGGAATCACAATCGTTCTTTCACTACGCTCACTATCCTATCTCTCCTCACTTCCTTCCACTTCTCATCTTCCAAACCCTCCTACAGCTATTAATTATTCCCATCTCTACTACCTTCTAAGCTTCTTTCAAATATTCTTTACTCCACTGTCACTCCTTTTGCTCAACTTTGCTCTTCACCAATCCTGCAAACTAAGTAAACACCATTAAATAATTCCTACATTCACCTCACACTTTTAATACAGTATTATACTTCAGCATCATTTCATGTTTCACTAGTCCACATCTAGTTAGAGACAAAAGTACTACGTACACATATCTGTCTGCATAAAATTGTACTGTCACTTTTATTCCTATGGAAGCTATAATTCCTACAAAGCCAGATAGTTGTTACTCCAGTAAATTATCACAGCATGTCACCTAATCAAACTACAGAGCAACCATGACTGCTAATGTTACTGGACTATAACCCCTTCATTTCTTTTATTAATATATATATATATATATATATATATATATATATATATGTGTGTGTGTGTGTGTGTTTTTTTTTTTATTTAAATTAAAAAAAAATACAAAACAGTTAAAAAATATAGGAACTCTCACATCACAGCTTTTACTGCACATGCATGAATTTCATGTTGCTGCGCTGCTTTTGCTTACTCTGTCATTGTCAAAAAGCAAGTACACAGTACATCAATCCATCCTTCTGTTTTAATGCAGTTTAAGTTGCATTTCTATGGGAACTGATTAGACTGCCAGAGGAAGACGTTCGTAATATGATTCTGTGTGCAGACATGTTGTAAGGGAAGTAAAAGTCAGTCAATACAGGGGTAGTGCCATGTTGTTCGGAGTTAAACTTGCATGCAGGCCCCATGTTTTTGTTATCGCAGAGCAACATTGCTCAATTAAAGTGTGGAAAAGAATGAAACGACTGTTAATTAGCTGAAACAAGAGGAGAAGAAAGGCTGTGTGTGACATTGCTTCTTAGTGGGAAACACTATTAAAAGGTAATCTGCACTCAGGTTTACCTTTATAACAACGAAACACAGTGGTACGATTGCTCATATGAGTGAATCAGAACCACGAAAATGAAAACAGCGACAGTATGAAATGTTCGAAAATCAGCAAATCGAAAAGCACCCCCACCTTAATATTCTAACTCCGAGATCACACTACAGTGGGGAAAGGGACCATTTTCCGATCCCCACTATAGTGCAATCTGCCCCAAATTGTCGAATGTGCAATGAGCGAATGTCACTGTGCATTCGCTCATTGCACATTCGAACCTTTTTCCGTTCGGAATTTGCAAACTTTGCAAAGTGCCTTTTGGGCAATTGTTGTTCACCCTTGTGCAATATACACATATGAAGGTAAACCCTGCACTCATTTAGGAGGTGAGTCAGGAAGTGTACACCCTACTCTGAAAACTTTTCTGAAATGAGTGTCAACAGTTTTAATGAGGAGACTGCAGAACGAAGCAAGCATGCAGCATTATTTATTGTGTTCAGTGCTGCTTTATGTACTCTTTTTTTATTTTTAGTGACAATCTCAACATCTGTGGTGAGTGGTTTAAGCCAAATCTCCACAATTATAAAAATAACTACTTTACAAAGGGAGACATTAACTACTAACTGACAGAATATTTTTGATAAACTCGTTTGTTCATAATTTGCCACTTGTAAGCCATATGCATGAATTCACTAAAGATGACAGAAGACAGTTTGTTAAAAGTTGATTTTATCTTAGTTTTGTCTCCGGATAGAAACAGGCTTAGGTGAAGATGCTCTTCTTACATAACTGCCATATTAGTCTCCATTTTTCCATGAATCTTTTTTGCAAAAATAAGGAGATTTGATTAACAGCTTGCATTTTAGTTGCTTGACTTGGACACTTTCCTCTACAGGAATTATTAGAGGTATATTTACAGTTCAGCTGACTGCATCTGTACCAACAGCTAGTGGTTTTCCAATTTTAATTAATTCCATTTTTAAGAATTTAGAAAAGTGGTTTCTTGGATAAGAGGTAAGGTTATCAGTCGTCCACAGTCTAGTTGCTTAAATACACCAATGTTGAAAGAGATGACTAGCAGTGACCGCTTCAGCTAACTGGGCAATTCTCTGGTAAGTCTAGTAGCTAGTGCAGATGATAATGTCTGCGAGATGTTGATTAGCTGGTCTTTATAGTCCAGGGTTTGATACCCTAAGCTTCCGTTTGCCTGCTATTTGACAGAAGAAGTCTGTCATCAACAAGTGCTGCCAGGCTGAGTCTGAAAAAAGGTCTTTGTGGATCAGTACTGTATCCAGTTAAATATAAAATGAATAAATAAGGCTTGTTAAACAATGACTGATTTTTTGCTATAATACTTGAAGCTGCCTTGTAAGAATTCAACAGGTGTTATAATGACAGTGTGGCATATTAACATGCATAAGCACTTGTTCATAATGTGAAATCAGTGGAAAACAGAGGCACTAATATAAGATGAAATGGTTACAAATAAGTAGGAGTTCCTCAGAGGCACTGATACAACATGAAGTTGTTACAAAGATGCAGAATCCCTCAGAAGAGCTGATATGAGATGAAGTGGTTACAAAGAAGCAGAATCCCTGAGAGGAACTAATATAATGATATAACATGAAGTTATTACAAAGAAGAAGAATCTCTCAGATGAACTGATATAATGATATAACATGAAGTTATTACAAAGAAGCAGAATCTCTCAGACAAACTGATATAATGATATAACATGAAGTTATTACAAAGAAGCAGAATCTCTCAGACAAACTGATATAATGATATAACATGAAGTTGTTACAAAGATGCAGAATCCCTCAGAAGAGCGGATATAAGATGAAGTGGTTACAAAGAAGCAGAATCTCTCAGGGAAGCTTATATAATAATATAACGTTGTTATAAAGATGCAGAATCCCTCAGAGGTGCTGATATAACATGAAGTGATTACAAAGATGCAGAATCTCTAGGTTATATCATAGTGTGAGAAAGCTGTGAATTTACAGCAGTCATTAATGTTCATAGGAAAGAAATTCAGCATCCTAAGAGGAAGTGACTATAAAAGTCAACCACTGCAGCTGTATGTGGAAAAAAGACACAATGCAATGTTTTTGGAAGCTTGAGTTTTACCCATGTCTTTTGGTTTAGTCCTGGTTCTGAAAATAGGTGGCTTTCACTCACTGATGAGTAAACAGAAGCCTCCTCTTGGTTTTATGATTTTAGAGAACCCCATCCCCATTTTTACCCTTTTAGGAAGACGGACACTATCTCATGCTCTGCTCCTTTAGGAACTAGCTCTCTGGTAACTGGCTCCCGTATATTCAGCCAGTGGTGCTACACATGCGAATGACTGCTTGTTTATTTGTGTGTGATATGTAAAAGATAACAAACAGTGGGTTACAGGAAACGCAGAGGACCAAGACCACTTGCCCTCACTTGGAAGTGTTAATAATTTGGTGGTAGTTGTTTAATAAAATAAAGGAAGTGAAGTGTAAGTAAGTAACACAGTAGTAAGCATAAACAAAATGTTAGAAAACAGTAGTCAATGAGGTTTGAAATGGAACAGTACACCAAAGCTCATTATGGTGGGGTAGGGCTGTAGTGTCACAGGTAGTTCTTTTAGTAATCATAACCTGGTACTTTTCCATTATCAGGGCAACAGGTCTAATGAGCACTTCAGCTAAGAAGCTGATAGTGTGGTTAACATGTGTTGTATAAGACTGGATGAATTAATATGATTTAACTATTATTTACCACGGGTATTGTTTTTTAAAACAATCCTTAACAATGTACGTGTAACAGGCCATTGTGGAACACCAAGGGACCATTGTCTCTAAGGATTAAAATGAGATACGCTTGAGAGGTATATTTATTGCAGTAAAATCTGTTCGGTGGGTAATGTAGAAATGTTACTTTCTTCTTTTCTATGTTTTTTTTTCTGTAATGGTTGCATCAAGTTGTTTGTTTTCTTCTTGAAAATGCATTTGTTCCTCCAACTGGCACATCTTGTTGTCAGTGTTATGATTACACCCATTTTTAATACAAAGCTGTGATACAATTTTAGCGCATAGGATGGACGTAAATTGTATCCTTAGAAACTCTCTGCTTCACCCTGCTGTCACTCCCCTATGACTAAGTAGATGGGACAGTCAAATCCTGCTTTTCTAGTTGTGAAAGGTGTCGTACTGTGGCAGCTTACAGAAACCACATTTAATTTGTTCTGTTGACTGAGCCGATACCAGTTTTTGAGGATGGTCTTGGGGAGGAGTTGTGAATAGATTTGGTTGGTAGAGCAGAGGATTGTGCGGCATGCTATAGTATTCACAAACGACCACAAAGTGAGGACTATGCAAGTTTATATCAGTACCATATATTGTACAACACTTACAATGGGCTGATTACCCTCTTTTAGACTTTAACCTGATTGGCTGTTTTATTCTTTAAATAGTCATCAGTTGTGGTGTTCTATTTAGTATGGTCTGATGAAGCGGAGTTGAGATCCGTGAAAGCACTTACCATTTCAAGTTTTCTGAATAAAGTACTATTGTGTCTGCTGTGCTTGGAACCTTTGTGGTCGTTTGTGAAACTTCAATTTTATTTCCTCTGTGGTTCCTTCATCAATTATGAGGTTTTTCTTTATTTATTTATCCATGATATAGTATTGCATAAACTACTTTTTTTGTTTTGTGGCATTCATGGCTCTCAATCTTTTAGCGCACAAAATCTGGACAAAGGTAAAAAAATAGGGCCAGTTTTTAAATCTGGCTGTTATAACATTCATAAGTTGATATTATTGGCAACTTTTACATTGGCATGCATTTCTCAAAGGGTTTGTTGCCCCAATAATGGAAAAGCATCCATAATCTTTATCAACACATAAAGATTATGCCACCAAAAAAAAAAACTGAATACTGTCCTACTGTCTAAAATATCTGTTTTTAAACTGCCCCAAAATGTATGCCTGCTTTATGGCTGTGCCAATCTGACTTTTATTTCTAGTAACATTTTGGTAGGCAATATGGGATAGGGAGGGTGGGGCAAAGAGGACAACCATCCTAGGGCACAAAGTGTTACGGTGGTGTGATTTGAGAAGTGGAGTTCCTGTATTCTTTTTTCTGTACTGGCATTTCTGAATGCTGGTATAGAAAGGCACTTCAGCAATTCATGCATTTTAAGATGTAGTAAACTTTAATTTAGTTTAAAAAATGAAGTCTTTTTTTCCATCTATTTATTTATTTAGTTATTTAGTTATTTATTTATTTATTTTTGCTCATCGTTTGAAGATCTGGCAGCATACCTCTCAACTGTACAGATTTTCGCAGAATGTCCTGACTTTTGTCTCATATTTCTAGTCTGTTTTTCATAAAATTGTCATTTTCTGGCAAATTAGTGGCAAATTATTAAAGACTAAATTTAGAAAATAATGACAGACAATTGAGTTTCAGACTTCATACCCTTCAGAAAATTCATGCTAATGCAAAACCTGTTATTCTATCAACTTTCTAAGTTTGTAAGAGCAACATTTAAAAATTGTTCTTATTTTGGGGCCTTTGTCCCACTTTTATTTATCTCTTTGTCCAGGTTTCTTGCTCTAAGAGATTGAGAGGTATGATGGAGGGTTGGTGGGGCTGAGGATCTGGTTGCAGAAAGCTGATTGCTTACTACAGCAAAGGCAGAAATCCTTTGTTTCTTGGGGTTTTTTTTGGCTCTTCATTTGAAGAGCTGAGAGTGGTGGGATGCGATACTGGGGACCAACACCAAGCACTAGATGAGCGAATCACAGCTCTGCAGAAGACACTGATTATAACATACCAATGACTAATAAATCAGTTTACCACACTCTATACAATCAAATATCTGTAAATTATTACAGTGTCTGTTCTCAGTGGCAGAGGTAGCTGTCTGAGCCCTTGACTCCTGTGGGGCTCAGGCCTGCGTACATGTTACCCTAAGCTGTTGTTTTTATTTTTTTCATTTTTTAAGTGACACAGTGTTTGCTGTCTTTAACCCAAATGCACACACTTTTACATATGTGCAGCACTAGAAGGTGAGCTGCATGCACTGAGCAGACAAAATGCAATATTATTAAAATTGTGTGAGCTATTATTTTGGAATGGACATAAACTGTAAGGGCAGATGGAAATGTATTATTAAAGTGTTAGCTGCCTTTCTTTTAAACAGCTTTTGCTTTGCTTTTTTCACTGCTTGATCTGTGTGTGTGTGTGTGTGTGTGTGTGTGTGTGTGTGTGTGTGTGTGTGTGTGTGTGTGTGTGTGTGTGTGTGTGTGTGAGTGTGCGCATGTGGGTCTGTGTGTTCTTATCACTCAGAAAATAAGGTTAATCGGGTAAACCCACTTTAGGGCAACCCAGGAGCACTGCCTAGTTAAGTGACTTGCACGGAGTCACACAATAGGAAAATGGAGGTAGGAAGAATCAAACCCAGGCATCTTGATTTCAGAAACCAGCTCATTAAGAGTTGAAAGCCTTAGTCATCTGCACTAACTGCCAGACCTCTCAGCCTGGTGAATCACTAAGGATCATAGTCAGTCAGTAATACCACTTTCATAGTTCTTGTTACTGAAAATGTATGCTTATATATAACCTGTTGTTCTGTTAACTTTTTAAGTGAATTATAGCAGTTTACCTCTTAGATAAGAGTCTGTCTCCCCTTTTGCAGAACATATCTGATTTTGCCTCATATTTATGCCCTATACTGTAAAGTTGTTTTTCTGGTAAACCACTGAGGATTGCTATCTTGTGAGTAAATGGTCAGTTTCATAGGTATTTTTCAAAAAAATGCACTTCCGTGCAACACCTGTTGTTCTGTTAACTTTTTAATTGAATTAGAGCAGCTTGTTACTTCAGGATCTCAGCTGTTAATGAATTGCTTCCTGTTGTCAAAAATGCAGGGTCTGAATCCCTCCATGTGAAAAGGTCTATCTGCAGTATAGATTACTTATAGGTTCATAGGTTCATAGGTTCATACTAGGCTATCTTCCCTAGGGCATTTATAAGCCTAGCCAGAGTGTGTTTGGCTTTCGCCACCCTTTTAGATTAGTTGACTGTGCCTCTGTATAGTAGGTCACAGAAGGTACCCCTTTTAAGGTTAGTTTACTGTACCTCTGTCAAGCAGGGACACAGAAGAGATCCCAGGGGTAAACTTATGATCTCCCATCCACTCGTCAAGATTTCTCTTGAAGAGGGTCAGTGAGGGGCTCTGCCTAACATGGATTGGGATTTTGTTCCAGAATGAGGGGAGCCTCTGGGATATGAATCTGTCCCTTCAGCATGTCCTATTTACTTCTGTGCTAAGGTTCAAGTCCCTGGAGCATGTAGCTGTAAGGGATTTGGATTTCCTGAGGTGAAGCATGTCCATTAATTCTGGGTTGGACATGGCTTTATACATCAGACACAGATCAGCTCTGAGTAGGCAGTACGCAACTGAGTAAAGCTGGAGTTTCTTTAGCCGAGCTGCATAGGGCATATGTTTGAGCCCCTTGATCCTCTTGGTGAGATACTTTTGGGGTCTTTCCAGTTGCTGCAGGTGTCGGGTAAGGTACATCCCAAACGGGGCACTGTACTCAATTATGGGCCTGATAAGTGATGAGAAGTGGGGCACAATGACCTCTCTTGATCTAGATGTGAACCCTTTCGTGATAAGGTGGGCTATATAGAAGGTCTTTCTAACTACTTTGGCAACATGATTGTCAAAGGAGAGATTGCTATCTACTTGGGTCCCCAAGTCCCTAATTACTTCTTCTGTACTTAATGGATTACCACCTATGTGGTAATTTGTGGGCACTTTGTTTTTCCCAAAGGGGATGACTATGCACTTTTTGGCATTTAGCTTTAGGCCATGGCTCTGGCACCAGTTATCCATCTCTGTGAGACCCTTTTAGAGGATGCTTGTGTCAGCCGGAGAGTCGATGATGGCACCCAGTTTGCAGTCATCTGCGAACTTGGTCAGCCATAGTCCACCCGTCATAGCCTGTACCTCGGAGAAATATATACCAAACAAGGGAGGTCCCAAGACTGAGCCTTGTGGGATGCCACTTGTAACTGGTTTAGAGTCTGACATTGCACCTGCTATTCTGACCATGTGGGTTCTATCCCTGAGCCAGTTTGCAACCCATCTTGTGACATAGGGGTTGATACTTAAGCTGGTGAGCTTATTTATGATGCCCAAGTGGGGTATTGTGTCGAAGGCTTTTGCGAGGTCCAGGTAGGCTGTGTGGACTACCTTCCCTTCATCTATGGCTTTGGTAACTGTTTCAAAGAAATCAACCAGATTCAAGAGGCAAGATCTGCCCTTAACAAAGCCAAATTGGGTAGGATCCAGTGTCTGGAGGTTCCCAATGTCTTTGTTTATGATTTCCATGATGATACGCTCCATAGCTTTGCAGACCAGGCTAGTCAGGCTTATAGGGTGATAGTTTCCAGGGTCTGTTGTGGCGCCACCTTTGTGGAGTGGGACCACTGTTGCTGTATGCCATTCCTTGGGTACATATCCTGTAGTAAGGCTGAGATTGAGCAGTGATGTTATATGAGGGTTTAGTTCTTATTGGAGCTCATGTAAGACGCAGCCCGGGACACCGTCTGGTCTCACTGATGCTGTGTTTTTTGCTTTGGAGAGGGCAGCTCTCACCTGTGCATCTGTGATCTCAGGAAGGCTACACTCTGTTGGGATAGACATTTGTTCTTTTGGGGGGGAAGGGGGGGGGGTTTACACTGAACCTTTCTGCCAGGATGTTGGCAATGTCTGTGGGTTCAGTGTATTTTATGTCATTTTGCACTAACTCAGAGCATATCTGGGAGTTGCTTCCCAGGTTTCTGACATAACCAAAGAAGGCCTTGTGATTATCTTTAGTGTCTTGTGCAATTTTTCTTTCGAAGCTGGCCTTAGATGATTTTATGAGGGATCGTAGTTTCTTGCTAGTACTGATCAGAGATGCCTTCCCTTTTTGGGATTTTGCTCTATCATGTAGTAGCTTTCTCCTTCTGTTGTATAGCTTATTTATGGCCAGGGTCCACCAGACAGGTCCCCTGCCTTTGGAGGAGTGAGTTTTGGTTTTATTTGGGATAGCATGCTCCATGCATTCCTGTAAGTGTCCATAGAATGCTTTTGTAAAGGATTCTGCATTTTGGGCCATATTTTCCACTAGCCCGGGGCTTTGAAGGATTCCACCTCGGTTTTGAGAAGTGTGAAGTTTGCTTTTGAGAAGGCCTTCACCGTGGTTTCCTTGGCTAGGGGTGGGGATGGAATATGGATGTCCAGTGAGATTTGTTTATGGTCTGATCTTACCAATGAGGGGTATACCTTTGGTGTGGAACATAGATACCCCATGTTGGTGATGACCAGATCCAATATTTTTTCCCCTCTTGTGGGAGTGGTGACCAGTTGTTCCATAGCATTTGAGTTTATAAATTCTAGGAACCATTGGGCGAGGGTGTTTGGGCTTGAGTAGTTTTCCCAATCAATGTTTGGGTAGTTGAAGTCACCCAATATAATCGTGTTTGGAGAGACCTTCATATTCTCCAGTGTTCTCAGGAAAGCCGAGTGAGGTTCCTGTGTTTGGGAGGGTGGTCTGTAGCAGGCTACAAACTGAAAGGCAGTTTTGCCCACTGTTAGTTGCACATGGATGGTCTCCGATGCTTCGTGCAGTGCCACTAACCTAGAGGTGCTTTGATAAATATGGATACTCCCCCTCCTTTTGTGGTTCGGTCCGAGTTTTGGGGCCAGAAAGCATGGTATGAAGTATAACCTGTTAGTGCTGGGGTGCTCTTGGGAGCCTTGAACCAGGTTTCTGTTACTGCACAGATATCGATATTCTCCATACTGAGGAGAGTCTCGAGTGCATGCATCTTGAGGTTTAGACTTCTGGCATTGAGCAGCATTACCCTTAGTTTTTTTTTCTTTGTGTTGTCTATGGAGGTGGATTTGTCTTTTGAGCCTTGCCTAAAAAGGCACTATGGGGGAGGCAACAGCCTTTGCCAGTATTCAAAAACCCAGGGGTGACAGGTGCAAGCCGTCCCTAGCGAAGCAACGTGGCTTGTCGAGCATGTCATCTCAGGCTGACAGACACTGGATCCCCTTTGAATGACACCAATACTTTAGCCAATTGTTAAAATTTATCATTTTGTCTTTATACTGTGGCATCATTCTTGGTGAGGGTAAGATGCTACTCAAGGTCAGGGTCATACCGGCCTGGGCTACATGATCAAAGAGCTCCTCTACGTCTTTTTTCATGTAGTCCAGGGAGGTACGTTTCAGGTCATTCACACCAGCATGGACAATGACGGAGTCATATTTGTACTTGCTTTGGAGTGACCTGAGTGCTTGTGTTATGTGGTGGATCCTGGCACCCGACAGGCAGCTTACAGTGACCTTCTCCATGTTCAGCCTGGTGAGTGGGACGTCAGTGTGTCTGACAATAGAGTCACCTATTACAAGTGTATTAGGTGTGTTGTTTAGCCTTAAGGCCTGTGACTGTGTGGCACACTGACTTTGTGAGCTATGTGCTACGTGGGTATTGTTTCATGGTAGGGGTTGCTTGGATGTCTGCTTTGGAGGTCTCTGCTGCTTAGGCAGATTTTTATTTAGAGCCTCCGAGTATGTTTTTGTGCATTTATGTGTTTGGTTTGCTGATGCGATAGGTCTATGTGAGACTGGATTTGTGGTGTGTGTGGTTACCTTCTCCTCCTGACAGGCTGTGCCAGTACTGGGTTGAGAGAGCTTAGCCTCCAGTTTGGCTATATAGTTGCATCTCTCACATATATTTGAGCTTGTTGGGAGGAGAAGAGGGTGGTCTGTATACATAAGGCAGTTGTAACATTGCCTCAAGATTCCCAGATTCACCAGCTGGACTGGAGAGTAAACTCGAAACTGACCTTTGGACATGCCTGAATAATATAGGGAACTACTTATTGACTGATCAGAAAGGACTGATAGGGAGCAAATGCTTAAAAGGAGTATAAGAGGATGTAGTACTTAAGTTTATTTGTTTTTACCTATGAGATTACTTATACGAGCAAGTGCAGGGCTTTAGATTGAAAATAGAGTGCTTAGTCAACAAACACATAAAATAAAATAATATTTAAAATGTGTCCCTTTTGAGGCATTTATACTCCATTTACTTTTGGCTTTGTCCAGAATTCTTGAACAAAGAAGTTGAGATGTATTTTGGTCTGTTCTTTGTAAACTGTGAGGTTCTCTGGCAAACTGTTGACTGCAGTCACTAAATAATGATAAGCATAAGAGTTTCAAATGTTGCATTCTACAGAAAGTACTTGCTAATGCAAAGCCTGTTATTCTAGCAATGTTCTAACTATATGAGAAATATTTTAAATCTGTTCCCTACTGTAGGTTTTTGCCTCTGATTACTGAACATGGAAGATGAAAGGGCAGAGGTGCATTGTGCTGGGTTGCAAAGAATGGTTTTGAGAGCAGTAAGTTGAGATACATTTCTGGGCTATTATTTTAAAAAATGTATTAATTCACTTGATTTCAGACAGATAACTGAAGTGTACTCATACAATTGGCTATAATTGATGGTCCAAGTAAGTGTGTGTGTGTGTGTGTGTGTGTGTGTGTGTGTGTGTGTGTGTGTGTGTGTGTGTGTGTGTGTAGGGACATGATTCCAGCTGGATATCTTTGTATGTGTGTATGTGGATACACTAGAGAATCTCGAAGTACTGAAATGTCAAACTTCAGTTCTTCGACACTGAATACTCGAAAGTGCAGTTACGCAAAACTGCACTATGTTGAATGCGGAAATGTCGAATCTGCTATTGTGGTTTCGTGCTCATGACGTGCGGTGCAGTTTGTGGATTTATCATGAGTTTCAGATAAGTGGTGTTTGTGTAAGCTTACTGGCTAGGGATTTTAGTGTGTGTGAGTGTGTGTACTGGTGTTTTTGTGTGTTTGTGTGTTTGGAGCTACCTCGGAGTTAGTATATATAAGTAGGGGGGTGCAGGGGGACTTGCCCCCTTGCTTATAGATAGGGTAGGTGTGTGTGTGTGTAAGTGTGTGTGTGTGTGTGTGTGTGTGTTGCTTTTTTGGTTTTAGTGTAGTTAGGTAGGTGTGTGTGTGTGTGTGTGTGTGTGTGTGTGTGTGTGTGTGTGTGTGTGTGTGTGTGTGTATATATAGTCATGATTGTGCTATTCATTGTTTTGGGTGTTTGGGTATGTGGGTGTTCAACTATTCAGTCTCGAAATACTGAAATGCAACATTTCAGTATTTCGAGATTGTCTAGTGAATCCGTGTGTGTAACTATCTGGTTGTCTGTGAGTGAGCATGAGTGAGTGTGTGTGTGTGTGTGTGTGTGTGTGTGTGTGTGTGTGTGTGTGTATGTGTAATGCATGTGTTGTGAAATGCATGGCTCTGAGCTGCAGCAGGTTGTCTGGTACTTGATGATCGGTAAGGCTATGAGCTATGAATGAACTGCTTCCTATAAAACAGGATTTGATTCTCTCACTCTTTTCGGTACCATGTGACTCTGGCCAAGTAACTTCACCAGGCAATGCTCCTGGGTTGCCTCTGAAAACAGATTTGGGTCCTGTGGAATGTCCAAGTTAGCAAATGGATTATGTCTTGTGAAATCCTGCACCCTTTACATGGCCTTAATTAGCGTTTCACTATATGATATTTGACTATGAATACCAAGACAGCTCTTGTAGTTTAATGGGTTGCCAGATGTGTTTTCAAAAAATGTGGTTTTCAAGGGAAGAGAAGCTTACTTCTTCTCATGCTAAGTCTGATTTCAATGCAAGAAAGTTTTGACTGTCAGTGCTTTACTATAAAATTTGAAATAAACATTTGATATGAAATCCAAATCTCTGTGATAACTATAAAAGTAAAGAAAAAATAATATGCACATTAACAGGTCTGAATGGTGTTTTATGGTAAAGCCAAGTAAAAGATATTAATACGGCTGAAGGAGGCCTGGTTCAATACCCACAGAGGGCTTAATATGATCACAATCCAACTGGTTTGACTCTGGAAATGTATGCTGCAATACTATTCAGGTAGGTCAGACCTGTATTGTGTGATATTACAGGAAACAGCTATTCTTGATGTCTGGAAAGACATAGGGAGGGAAAAATGATGTGTTGATGTCCAACATGCAAGTAAGCCATCCCCCCCCCCCCCAAAAAAAAAAACAGTATGTTGTATCAAGCAATATTTCTGATTTTTATAAGACTTGAGGGTTGTTGAAGAAAAGTCACTACAACATCTATATTTTCTTTAATTGCTTTGCTTTATGCATTGGACTAGAGCATTAATTCATTTATTAACAAGCCTGGATTGTGTCATATAGTCAAAGCATGCTGCATTTTAGTAGTTTATTTTGCAGTACCTTCTTTACAGCCTCCAGAAACTGTGAAGCATCTGATATTTTGGCAGGTCAGTATAGTTTACATTACTTAGAGATTATCAGAACCATCTGATCCACTTTATCCTGTTCAGGGTTATACTGGATCCATAACCTTTTCCAGCAGTTAACAGGTATAAGGTAGCAAATCTGTCCTGGACAGAATGCCAGTCTGCTGCAACAATTGACTTCACTACTTCTAAAACAAGACATTGTGTACAGATAATAGGCTACACTAATCTAGACTGTCATGACAGACAACTTGGACCAACCAAATACATAAATATTTCTTCCCTTCAAGGTGCAAAAGGCATAGTACTCCAGTGTCGACAACTGAAAAGAGGCTCACTGTTGTCATACAGAATACAGAAATGGTCAGCAGTGAGTAAAGCAGAAAAGAGGCACAGCTAGTGTAGGGAGAAGGGCACAGCTGCCCTGGGTGAAAGGTGTTAGGAAATGTTTCTGGCAGATGCCAGGGAAGCAGCACTGTGTTTGCAGTCATGATTGAAATGATGATGTGAAGAGCTTCATGTGTTTATTGTCACTGTAGCAAGCCATTTGTTACATTTATAGTGAGCAAGTTTTTGTGTTTTTTTGGGGGGTGCTCAACTGACAATTTTAGCGGGTATCAGACTGATGAACAATAGCAGTTAAGCTATCCACAGCTCTGCCACAGCATACAGACTGGGTGGACAGCAGCATGTATCTGCAGAGTGGGCAAGAACATGAAGACTGCAGCCACCAAGGAGGGGAAACAGGTTACCAAAGGTGGGCACAACAGGGTGTACAGAGTACTGCAGTAGGTATCTCACAGCAGATGTCAGTAACAATAAAACAGAAGACAGACAAACAGGCAGC
This sequence comes from Protopterus annectens, assembly GCF_019279795.1. Taxonomy (NCBI): domain Eukaryota; kingdom Metazoa; phylum Chordata; order Ceratodontiformes; family Protopteridae; genus Protopterus; species Protopterus annectens. The sequence continues at coordinate 1,388,018,759 of NC_056746.1, read as the reverse complement.
CAAAGCACACTAGGAAACCATGCAGGTAAGCTGGAAGTAGCAGGATCCCCAAAATGTAAAATAGCATACAGAGAAGCAGGTCACAATTAGCAGTGGGCATCCCTTGGCATGCAAAACAGATCTTAGGCTATGCGTGAACATTCCAGAAGAGAGCAGGGTATGCTGCGGCAGTTTGAAAAAACAGGCACTCCACTAGCACTCTCAAATAAGCATGGGGCATCCAGGTGTTGTCTAACTGTAATTCAGGACAGGTGGGCAGGAGAAGTTCACAGACTGCAGAGCAAACGCAAAGTATAGCAGGAGAGAAGTACATGCAAAAGCATGTTACACGAATGGCCACCAACAGTAAGGTCGGGCACACACACATATACAACAGAGAGCAAACTGGTGCTGTCAGACACTGGAGTAGCTTGTATTCAGTGTACTGAGGTAGTTATGTATAATAGTGGTGTTCTTGTTGAGGACACAGAGAGGAAATGCTACAGTTGCTCCTGTGATACCCTATACAAGGCTAGCAGCTGTTTTCCATGCATGAATATTTTGTCTGGTGGCATTTGTTGTAGTCCCCTAACCACTGATGAAAATAAACATTCTGTTGGAATGTATGTGTACAGGGCAGCTGAAAGATGAAGCACACACAACAATGTCACTTACTGATGTGGTCAGGTATCTTGGGCAAACCAGTAAATGTCTGGTATGCTTTAGCCCGCCCTGTATCAACATCACCCTGCTGCCCATATAATTCTCAGCACTCTGCTGTTATACACTGAAGACTGGATAAACGAATGAGTGAATAGATTCAATAAATGAGCTGGCCCCAGTTCCAGTCATGCACTGAATTATGGGAAGGCAAGCATCATGCTAACAGTATCTTCAGCACAAAGCATGGAGTGTACAATCAAAATTACCAAACACTGCCTGCTGGGCTACTAGAACCCTAAAGGTGGATAAGATGCTTATTTTTACATGAAAAAAGTATTATGGGGGCACAGCACCACATTTTTTCATAGTCCAGATGATATACAGGACTCCACTACTTCTTCAAATATTTCTATATATATATATATGTATTACTCTATTTAATAAATGCTTATTGTATGTTTGTTACCTTTCTACAAGTGAAATTCAGCTTCTCTTGACTCAGTATGATAAATGCATACTCCTTCCACACTAAATTTTTAATATGAATCTCAGTGTGAAAACATCAAAATATTAGTTATACTGAGAGCATATCAACACTGCACAGCTGTTTTAGATGTCTTATTTGAGATCTCATACGTGTCTGCAGTCATTACTTAAACATATTTTGACTCACTGTCCCTTAGCCTAAGAGGCATGACTGGCCAAGATTGGTTTTAGCTAGCAAAGCCCAGCTCTTATACAAGCTGCCCTTGTTTTAAGATGGTGCAAAGTGAGGTAGATTGTGTCAAGTCCTCAATTCCAAACAGCACCATAGGAAGGCTGGCTATCAACTATTTTTAATGTTTGCTGCTAATGTGTCAAATGATCACTATACATAACCTGCACTCTTGAGCCACTCTCCCTGCATGACGTACATACTCTTGTTGGTTCATCATGACTTCTTTCCTATAGAAGGGGGTCTATATCCTTTTCAGCGAATACTTACTTTATCGAATCGCTATTCATTGAACCCACATTGACAAAACTGCTATTCATCAAATGTCCGCTTCATCAAACTTTTTCACAAGGAAAAGCAACATCTGGCAAACCTGGAGCCCATCACTAAGTTCTAAAAATGTAAAACCTACCCAACTGGGGGGGCTTTGCCCCCACAGCCCCCAAACTGAATATACCATCTCTGAGATCGCACTACAGTGGGGAAAAGGGCACATTCCCAATGATGACCAACTGTTGTTTTTCCCTGTATAAAACTTCAATAAAATGGCCATTCGATGAAGACTGGGTTTGACAAATAGTGATTTGACAAAGTACGTCTTCGCTAAAATGATACAGACCCATAGAAAGGACAGGGAGAGAGGAAATAGCTCCATTCAGGGCACTCAACTTTCTGTTTCCAAAATGTGTAACTGCCTCACATAATGTGGAACAAAATGGTGAAATGTGAAAACTTACCAACAGTTTCAACCAGGAAGCTCACAGCATTGTTAAAAATTTTTAATTCATACTCACAAAAAATTTCTACCAATGAATTTAATGAAATAATATGATTCAGTATTACTTGGAATTGATATTTGCTATAAAAAATTTCAACAGTGAATGTGTGACAAATTCTGAGTACGGAATGGCATGGGACATGGACATTTAAGACTCAGAAAGCGTAATGTTTCTCACAGTGAGATACAGTTGAGAGTTGTGCCTCTTACAGATTAAATCCACAACTTGTGCTAAGCCTATCAGATTGAAGACCAAAAAGGTATTCAATTCTATCTGCAATATCCATTGGTGCTTCCTCTGTGACATTTTCTTCATCCTTAAATCAGTTCTATAAACTGATTTTCGCCTTCCAACAGGCAGATATAATACCCATCTATTTCTATTTAGGTAGCTGTTAACCAGGATTCATTTAGTCATTCATTTCATTTTTTATAACTAGCTACTACCCGTGAACACTCTGATTCCTTTCAGAGGAAAACTCCAAGAGTACAAGGGTGTTATGCAACTTGCTACGGTCTTGGAGTGTGAGTAGAAGCTGATGGGATTCAAACCCAGGCCTTTGTAGCCCAACAATGTACCCATGACATCACATTGCCTCCTTCACTCCAACGATACACATGAAGCTGCACACGTTGTCTGTTATAGTGCCTGTAACAGATAATACTTGTACACATTAAGAGACAAGTTAAATGCTTTCAAACATAACAACTGTGATGTGCCTGGATTATTAGCACTGTTAGCCACAAACCCACCTGCATGCTGGGAAATCAGATATAAATCAATAAATGACACATACTAATATTAAGGCATATTGGGGTTACCTGAACACGCCTGTACCTAATAAAACATTGCAGGAAGTTCACTGAAAACACAAACTTACGTTAGGTGAAGGCTCCAACATGTTGTCCCCATGCCAGCCAGAGATTGGTACGAAGGGTACTGTGGCAGGGTTGTAGCCAATCTTCTTGATGTAAGCACTGACCTCCTTGACAATTTCATCATATCGCTTCTCACTGTAAGGTGGCTCAGTTGAGTCCATTTTATTGATGCCAACAATCAGCTGCTTGACACCCAAGGTGTAGGCCAGAAGTGCATGTTCTCGGGTCTGTCCGTTTTTGGAGATACCAGCCTCAAACTCTCCTACACCAGCTGCCACAATGAGCACAGCACAATCAGCCTGCAGAAGGAAAATACCTTAGTGAGAAAACAGAGGGCAGACTCTACTACAGGAGCTGAGTATGGAAACATAAATCCCTAAACTTTTCTTGGCACAGAAATGCTGTTACAATCTAGATCTCTGCAACCTTCATTTCAAAGTCAAGCACACAGTCCTGCAAGAAGCAGATATGATGCAGTTACTCCATTTGCTGTTTTATATACAGAAGCAAAACAAATGTGGCAGATATTAGATAGCATACTTACAACATCAACTATGTACAATAAATCATCTAAATTTAGAATGGTTTCAGGAAACTAGCACATGAGCAACATTAGGGCCTGCAACATTATCAGTCTCAGATTGGTGACATGTTTGGGCTTACAGCATTATCAGTCTCAGATCAGTGACATGTTTGGGCCTACAACATTATCAGTCTCAGATCAGAGACATGTTTGGGCCTACAACATTATCAGTCTCAGATCAGTGACATGTTGGAGTTAGCAGAGATCTAGCTAAGGAGAATAAATTAAGAAATCCATGGACAGGTCTACTTCCTTTGATGCTGGGGGTTTAATACCTGAAAAACTAAATCAATGGGTAATCAAATAGGTCCACTGGGCCTAGAAAAGAACAGAGTTATCAATTCATAACAGGAGCAACTATAAAAAGTATCCTATTTTTTCCACCACTGTCCAGCTTTGACCCTCAGTCTCTTTCCCAAAGTGTCACTTGGAGAATTTGGTAAGAAAATATGGCCAGGAAAAAGATGTTTCTTTCTGCAACGTAAATGAAATTTGATCATGAAAAGAACAACCCTAGTCCAGGGAAGGTCAAGAGGCGTACACCTCACCATGCGCCTGACAATGTGATCACTGTAGTGTCTGCGTACTACTTTGTAGAGTAACATGTCATTAAATCCTCACCCAAGATGCAGCAGTAACACCTCTAGCCACCATACCACTCACTTGTCCCCGATTTTCAGGAATGTGTCCCTCTTAATCCTTCCTAAAAGTAATGACATTTGGAAAAAAAGCAGTAAATTGCACATAACAAAAATCAGAGTTAGGAGTTACTTTTTTTTACTTCAGAAAATGTATATTACTTCACATTCTCTTATTCTGCCAATGTCTTAAGTTACTAGTGTAAGCTAGGAGCAGTTATTGAGCCCCCAAAAGGACTTAGCCATCCTGCAGAAATGTTTGTCCCGAATAAATAACTGGTGCCAAAATCATGGATTGAAACTAAATGCAAAAAATGCATTATTTTATCCTTTGGGAAATCATCTACCCCAGGGAACTACTACATTGACAATATACCCCTAAGAGTTGATCTAGTTGTTTGGGATTTGGGAACTTATGTGGACAGTGACCTAACCTTCAACCAACATGTGTCCACTGTTGTAAGAAAGTCCTTCTATACTGCACAGCTTACAAACAAAGGGACTGTGTCCAGATCTAGGGATGTCATTGTCCACCTTTACTAAGTCCTCATGAAGCCAGTCACTAAATAAAATGCCCCTTTAGCATGCATCTGTGCAGACACATGTATTGACTAGAACACCAACAGAGATATCTTACTAAAAAGTTACATAATCTCCTACGTGTATCAACTCAAAGCCCTGTCACTACACTCAGTATCATACAGACTGCTAGCAGATGATCTCTGTCTGTGATACCAGGCATCCTCTGACCCAATACTGACAGGTTTACTGCACGTTAGCAGGTCAAATAGTATCATAAATGCTCAGCCAATGGATCTAGACCTGTTCTGCAACATCAGCAGAATGGTTTGGAGAAGCAGGTATAGCTTGCAGAGGATACCACTACTCTGGAATAGATTCCCCATTCACATAAAACAAAGCTCATCCCCATCCATATTTAAACACAAACTGGATCTATGGACGGGAAACAGAAAATTTACCTCAGTACTGCCCCTGTACTACTAATGGACAGAGGCAGCTCCTAAATACTCTATCCCATGCATGGGTCCCCTCAAACATGTATGGTATGACCCCAGTTGATTTATATAATTATCAGCCATGGGATGGGTAAGGCCATTATAACACCAAATGGGAAAGGTTAATTCAAGCACCAAAAGTGAAATTTGCTAGGCTTAAATGGACTGCAAGGACAGCTAGCCTAGTACTTACCTATGAACCTATTTTATTTATTTTATTTTATTTTCCATTTGTTTACCGGGTTAGTCCGACTGGACTCAAGGTAACCTTTTCAGCGGAGGCCCAGGGAGAAAAGCTCCAGATACACAGTAAAACATTATAAAAAATAATAAAAATAATTAAAAAATTATATAAACATAGCTATTTTGTACAAAGTGCATGGAACATATAAAAGGAGTAAAATCAGAGTTTTACAAATGATGCAGCATACAGTGGAAAAAATAAGTTTCCTTGGACAAACTGGGTCATAAACTAGAAATCGTAGCTATAAAAGGTGGCCTATGAAACTGTATACTTATAACTTAAACAATTTCATTGGTAAAGTGCAGTCACCCCATGTCAAAAATGTGAATACATTTGTTAAAACAAATTAACATTTATAATTTATTTTATTTTCTATTTGTTAACTGGGTAGGTAGGCAGGTCCAAAGACTCTTTTCAGCTATGACCCACTACAAATTATAATGTAGAGATACACAGTTATGCAAATACATTATATACAATTATATACAGTGAAATAATGTTTTATGTTCATATATGTGCAGAAAAAGGACATTAAAAAAATAGAATAAATATGGTGAAAAAAGATACACATATAAAAGTCAAAGACATGGAGGAAATGGTAGCATAATTTTTATCCATTATCATTAAATATTTGCAGGCTGTATCAGTAAGACGTTGCTCAAAAGGGGTTGTTTTGAACTCTATAGGATTTTTTTTTGCCCCAAAGATCAATGGGAAGACTGTTCCATATGGCTGTTTCAAGACGAAGAGGTCCTTTCACCGAATGCTGTTTTATAGCGTGGTCTATGACGAGAAATGTGATCAGGCTGAGAATTTCTAAGGGAGCAGTTTGGTTCTCTGAAGGGAAGGAGTCTTTTTAAGGGGGGGGGGGCAGTACCTTTCATTTAGAATTTTGAATATTAGGCAGTGAGTAAGAATGTGGGTCTTTCAATTACTGGGAGCCAATTTGCATTCTGTAGATGAAGGCAGTGGTGACTACAGTTGTTTACCAATATGCTTGCTTTTGAAGTAATTTTGTTACATTAAATGAACACTTACTGAACTTGTGTTTTTCATCTGCATTTCTGCATGACACTATACCAGATTTTCTTGTAATAAAGGTCTTTGCGAATTTCTTATATAGACAGTGATTTCTTTTCTTTAATATACCCTTTTTTAATACGTAGCTATCTGCTATTACTCACCCCCACCGTCTGTTACCAAATGGCAACTATTAACACATATTAGTAGAATTTTCAGTAGAACATGTCTCTCCAAGACAATTCATATCAATGTATTCCTGGAATATAGCATACTCATATTTAATTTACAAATATTTAGCTGACTTTTGTACAACCTACAAAGTCTTGATGTAACCATTTAAACTAATCATGTTTAATGGGTTTAAAAATCTTATACTAACCCTACATTAACAGAAAAGTTAGTCTGCCAATATCATCCTTAATCATTTATAACCAAACTGAAACTATTAAATTCTAAACTCATATTAGTGTGATATTCATTAAATCATGTCTCAGCAAGACAATATACAAAAATGGATTCTCGATAGACCATCTAGTCATGTTCAGGTGAGTCATATTTGGTTAATGTTTTAGTAATGTAATATCTACTTATGTAAATTAGAGGGGGCTTTGCCCTCCCCACAATGTGCCGATGAGGATCACAGATCCCCTAAAAAGAACAGATTTTAATTCACTTCCTCTTTGCAGATCCAAGGTTATTTTTTTACTTGAATATCTGTTATGCTTCATGCACAAACCCCTAAACATCACAAACAAATCAGTATACATATTCACAAAGGTTATCCCATCTTAAACGTTGTAGTTCTGTTACTCAGAGTAGTGATCTTGAAATTGGACTTAAAATTAAGCCAGAGCAAAACAATCAATAAAAAAAAAATTATTTGATGTTCTTTCTGTGGTTATCAAGCTCTCCTAAGGTACATTAATTAACACATAAGAAAAAAAAAACACATACTGTTTGTGGTGTTGACTGCAGTCATTTCACTGTTGGCAGTGTTACCTGGCAAGTGACGCATTTAATGACTATAATACTACGTATGTTTCATACTGATAGCTTAAATGAACAGTACAGTCATAAGTTACTGTACTCTGGATCTGTCACTGATTATATGCAGTTGATCATATGTGATCACAGCTTTTTAAAATCCCTTGCTACTAGGATGTGTGATTTATCACTGATGGAGATTATTTAACTGCATGATGAAGTCATTTCTTCCTGACAGGCATTGACAGTACAATATGGAATTCGCACAACAGTGTGTGTGTGCGTGTGTGTGTGTGTGTGTGTGTGTGTGTGTGTGTGTGTGTGTGTGTGTGTGTGTGCGTGTGTGCGTGTGTGTGTGTGTGTACTGGCACGCATACATGCATGCATGCATGTGCATGTGGGTGCATGCGTGTGTGTTTAGCGTTTGTGTTTCTCTGCATGAGCACATGCACATGAGTGTGTTATCTTTATTATTATAACTTACATTAAAACATTTAAAAGCTCTCATGTTTTTTCCTTTCCTTCTCATTTTACTGCCACTCTTTCCTTGCTTCATAACTGCATGTCAGTGTCTCTCTGTATGAAGGCATGTCTTTGCTTCCAACCTACTCACTACCCTAGGACAGACCAACAAATCCCCATGCAGAGGTTTGCACTTCTGTACCCCTGTAACCAATAAAAGTGCATCAGTTCTGTACCCCTAAATATTCCACTCAATTCTATGCCAGAGTTACTAGACACTTCTACACTACAGTGAATTTTATCATCATCATCACATAACAGTTATAACTCTATTTTACACAAACTTCCCAAAATCATAACATCAAACCATGGTTTTGTGCTTTTCATATAAACTTATCTTCCCACACACATGCTGTTTTAATGCCATTGTGTGGACTATAGAGTGCTAATCTATTTTTGAATTTATGATGTAATGGGAATATCCTTCTCAGAAGACTAATTCCCCTGGTATCCCCTGAGATACAGTTACAGACTTCTTAGAACCCAGTGTACTAAAACAATACAAGAAAATAGTAAATCTTACCTGGGATGTGCCAGTGATCATGTTTTTGATGAAATCTCTGTGGCCTGGGGCATCAATGATTGTGATGTAGTACTTGGACGTCTCGAACTTCCACAGGGAGATGTCAATGGTGATGCCTCGCTCTCGCTCTGCCTTCAACTTGTCCAGCACCCAGGCATATTTGAAGGAACCTTTGCCCATCTAAGGAAAGAAAATATACCATGTCATTCAAGCAACCATATAGCATCCTAGGAAGTACAGCATGCAGTTAAAAGGAGACTGGCTCTGTTTGGAAGGACACAGCTCCCTCAAATTCACATTTACAAAGTTATTACTGTCAGCATTTTGTGACGTGCTGCTGAAACTGAAGTTATGATACTTTTACTTTTTGCATTTATGGAAATAAAAAAAAATTCTACTCCATCAAAACTGAACTTACTTAAACTATTTTATCATCTCTTACAATAATATTCGACCTTTGAGGACATCCAAAGAACAGTTTAGCCATCCAAAGCACTGGAAATGCAGATGGGTTCAGCAGCATATTTTATTCATAACTGAGAGCAGACATTTTAGGCATTTCTAATACACAGCCACTGGGGATGCACAAGCCAGTGCATTTCTTCTTGCCGGTCCCAAGTCCAGATAAATGGGGAGGGTTACACCAGGAAGGGCATCCGGTGTAAAACTTCTGCCAAATGACATATGGGGACAACAATACAGATTTCCATACCGGATCGGTCGAAGCCCAGGTTAACAATGACAGCCACCAGTACTGTTAGCCAACAGGGTGCTGACAGAAATTGGGCTACTGTTGGCCGAAGGAGAAGAAGAGGGGGAAGGCATGCCCAAAGGCAGGAAGAGAGGAAGAAGGTTAGGAGTTTAGTAGTGAGGGTAGGAACTTTGAATGTTGGCAGTAGGACTGGTATAGGGAGAGAGCTAGCTGATATGATGGAGAGAAGGAAAGTTGATATATTGTGCATGCAAGAGACTAGATGGAAGGGGAGTAAGGCCAGGTGTATAGGACACAGGTTCAAATTGTTCTATCATGGTGTGGATGGCAGGAGAAATGGGGTAGGGGTTATCCTGAAGGAACAGTATGTCAGGAGTGTTTTGGAGGTGAAAAGAGTGTCAGAGTGATGTCTATGAAGCTGGAAATTGATGGTGTAATCATAAATGTTGTTAGTGCATATGCTCCGCAAGTTGTGTATGTGATGGATGAGAAAGAAAAATTTTGGAGTGAGTTGGATGAAGTGATGGTGAGTGTACTAGAGGGTGAGAGAATGGTGACTGGAGTGGATTTCAATGAGCATGTTGGTGAAGGGAACAGAGGGGATGAGGAAGTGATGGCTAGGTATGGTGTTAAGGAGAGGAATACAGAAGGTCAGATGATACTGGATTTTGCTAAAAGGATGGACATGGCTGTGGTAAATACGTATTTTAAGAAGAGGGAGGAGCACAGGGTGACATACAAGAGTGGAGGAAGATGCACACAGGTGGATTATGTCCTTTGCAGGAAGGCCAGTCTGAAGGAGATTGGAGACTGTAAAGTGGTGACAGGGGAAAGTGTAGTTAGGCAGCATAGAATGGTGGTCTGTAGGATAATGTTTGTGATCAAGAAGAGGAGGAGGAGTGTGAGAGCAGTGCCAAGGATTAAATGGTGGAAGTTAAAGGGTGATTGTGAGGTGGAGTTCAGAGAAGAGTTAAGACAGGCAGTGAGGGGCAGTGAAGAGTTACCAGATAGCTGGGTAACTACAGCAGAGCTAGTAAGGGAGACAGCTAGAAAGGTGCTTGGTGTGACATCTGGACAGAGGAAGGAGGTCAAGGAGACCTGGTGGTGGAATGAGGAAGTACAGGAGAGTATACAGGGGAAGAGGCTGGTGAAGAAGAAGTGGGATTGTCAAAGAGATGAAGAAAGTAGACATGAGTATAAGGAGATGAGGCGCATGGCAAAGAGAGAGGTGTCAAAGGCTAAGGATAAGGCGTATGAAGAGTTGTATGAAAGGTTGGACACTAAAAAGGGAGAAAAGGACCTGTCCTGATTGACTAGACAGAGGGACTGAGCTAGGAAAGATGTGCAGCAGGTAAGGGTGATAAAGGATAGTGAGGGAAATGTACTCATAAGCAAGGAGAGTGTGTTGAGGAGATGGAAAGAGTACTTTGAGGGGCTGATGAATGAAGAGAATGAGAGAGAGATGGTTGGATGATGTGGGGATAGTGAATCAGGAAGGGAAACAGATTAGCAAGGAGGAAATAAGCAGAGCTGTGAAGAGAATGAAGAATGGAAAGGCTGTTGGCCCAGATGACATACCTGTGGAAGCATGGAGGTGTTTAGGTGAAATGGCAGTGGAGTTTTTAACCAGATTGTTTAATGAAATCTTGGAAAGTCAGAGGATGCCTGAGGAGTGGAGAAAAAGTGTTTTGGTACCTATCTTTAAGAATAAGGGTGATGTAAAGAGCTGTAGTAACTAGAGGAATTAAACTGATCAGTCACAGCATGAAGTTATGGGAAAGAGTAGTGGAAGCTAGGTTAAGAATGGAGGTGATTAGTGATCAGCAGTATGGTTTCATGCCGGGAAAGAGCACTACAGATGCGATGTTTGCTCTGACAGTGTTGATGCAGAAATATAGAGAAGGACAGACGGAGGTGCATTGTGTCTTTGTGGACTTAGAGAAAGCATATGACAGGGTGCCTAGAGAGGAGTTGTGGTATTGTATGAGGAAGTCGGGAGTGGCAGAGAAGTATGTAAGAGTGGTACAGGATATGTACAAGGGTAGTGTGACAGCGGTGAGATCTGTAAAGGGAGAGACAGATGCATTTAAGGTGGAGGTGGGATTACATCAAGGAGCAGCTCTGATCCCTTTCTTATTTGCAATGGTGATGGACAGGTTGACAGACGAGATCAGACAGGAGTCCCCGTGGACTTTGATGTTTGCAGATGACATTGTGATCTGTAGTGAGAGTAGGGAACAGGTGGAGGAGACCCTGGAGAGGTGGAGATATGCTCTAGAGAGGAGAGGAATGAAGGTCAGCAGAATTAAGATAGAATATGTGTGTGTGAATGAGAGGGAGGACAGAGGAATGGTGAGGATGCAAGGAGTAGAGCTGGCAAAGGTGGATGAGTTAAAGTACTTGGGATCAACAGTTCAGAGTAATGGTAAGTGTGAAAGAGAGGTGAAGAAGAGAGTACAGACAGGGTGGAGTGGGTGGAGAAGAGTGTCAGGAGTGATTTGTGACAGACGAGTACCAGTAAGAGTAAAAGGGAAGGTCTACAAGAGGGTAGTGAGACCAGCTATGTTATATGGGTTGGAGACGGTGGTATTGACAAAAAGGCAAGAGTCAGAGCTGGAAGTGGCAGACTTAAAGATGTTAAGATTTGCACTGGGTGTGATGAGGATGGACAGGATTAGAAATCAGTATATTAGGGGGTCAGCTCAGGTTAGACGGTTTGGAGACAAAGCCAGAGAGGTGAGATTGTGTTGGTTTGGACATGTGCTGAGGAGGGATGCTGGCTATATTGGGGAAAGGATGCTAAGGATGGAGCTGCCAGGTAAGAGGAAAAGAGGAAGGCCTAAGATAAGGTTTATGGATGTGGTGAGAGAGGACATGCAGGTGGTTGATGTGACAGAGCAAGATGCAGAGGACAGGAAGAAACGGAAACAGTTGATCTGCTGTGGTGACCCCTAATAGGAACAGCTGAAAGAGAAGAGAGAGAAGGGAGAGGAAATGTGCCAGAAGCAGAGAGTAATAATATAAAAGAATGATGCTTTACAGTTACCAATTTCCCAAGTATATCATTCAGTTTTGTTAGGAAAGGAACCTGCTTAAGTCACCCAGAGTGCAAATGCTTTCTTAAGAATTTAGCCTACGATCTGTGACTATTCTGTCTATATCTCAGTTATGAGAATATATAGCCAAACCTAATAAAAACTGAAACAAGTCTTGTTATTATAGTTCCAGGACTAATAAATTTAAATTATGGGGAAAAAAAACTACTAAAATACAAGATAACGGAATGTTGAACACCTCTGTTCTCCTTTAAAGTTGGTCACTCCAATGTAGGAGGCAAAGACGCCCAAACTCATATTTACTAACTCCCATGATAACCATACCACAGAGAAAAGGAAATACTCAGAGAAGCAGCAATCCCAAACTTAGTATATAGTAATCATGCACTTTGGCTCATTCACTCTAATTATTCTGGAGCTGGAACTAAAGAGTATCAGAATACAAAATGGTAACAATGAAATAAACTAGAAGAAATGTGTTGTGTATCTGTACAAAGTAAAATTACCTTGACAATACTTAGATAATATGCAGAGTTAGAGCTGCTAAACATAGGTTCATAGGTAGGTACTAGGCTATTGGCCCTAGGGCCTATATAAGCCTAGCCAAACGGTACCTTGGCTTTTGCCACCCAAGAAAATTATTTTCCTGTGCCCCTGTCAAGCAGAGCCACAGAAGTGATCCCTGGGGTGAATTTCCTATCTCCCATCTAATCATCAAGATTTTTCTTGAAGAGTGCTAATGAGGAGCTTTCTTTGATATAGATAGGTAGTTTGTTCCAGAGTATGGGAAGTCTCTGAGATAGGAATCTATCCCTCCAGCATGTTCTGTTTATTGTGGTGGCAAGGTTTAGGTCCTTAGAGTGTGTAGCTCAGAGGGATTGGGATTTCTTTACGTGGAGCATGTCCAACAGCTCTGGGTTTGACATAGCTCTGTATGTTAGGCAGAGATCGCCTCTGAGTAGGTGATATGCGACAGAGTAAAGCTGGAGTTTTTTGAGACGGCCAGCGTAGGGCATCTGTTTGAGGCCGTTAATCCTCTTTGTGAGGTATTTCTGTGGTCTTTCCAGTTGTTGTAGATGTCTTGTGAAGTACATACCAAAAGGGGTGTTGTACTCTATAATGGGTCTAATGAGTGATGAGTAGAGGGGAACAATGACCTCTTTTTTCCTGGATGAGAAACCTTTTGTGATGAGGTGTGCCACGTAGAAGGATTTCCTGACTACTGTGGCGATGTGATTATCAAAGGAGAGACTACTGTCCACCTGTGTCCCAAGGTCTCTTATCACACTTTTGGTGTTAAGTAGACTACCGCCTATGTGTTAGTTCATGGGTACAGAGTTTTTACCAAAAGGGATGACAGTGCACTTTTTGGCATTCAACTTGAGGCCATGGCTTTGATACCAGGCATCTGTCTCAGTGAGGCCCTTTTGTAGGATGTCCACATCATTAGAAGATTTGATTATGGCTCCTAGTTTGCAGTCATCAACGAACTTTGTTAGCCAAATACCTTCTGTGTTAGCCTGTACTTCAGAGAAGTAGATACCAAACAGGAGAGGACCTAGGACTGAACCCTGTGGTACTCCACTTGTCACTGGTCTGAAGCTGGATTTAGAGTCTGCTACTTTCACAGTGTGGGTTCGGTCAGTGAGCCAGTTGGCAACCCATCTTGTGACATACTTATTGATACCTAGTTTAGTAAGTTTGTCTATAATTCCAGAGTGGGGGATGGTGTCGAAAGCCTTGGCGAGATCTAGATAGGCTGTGTGTACCACCTTACCCTCATCTACAGCTTTGGTGACCACTTCAAAGAAGTCTATCAGGTTTAGGAGACATGATCTGCCTTTTACAAACCTGAACTGGGTAGGGTCCAGAATTTGGAGATTACCAATGTCATTGTTTGTAAGTTCCATGATGATATGCTCCATAGCCTTGCAGACCAGGCTCATCAGGCTAATGGGGCAGTAGTTCCTGTGGTCGGCGGTGGCTCCCCCTTTGTGGAGTGGGATAACTGTTGCTGTGCACCATTCAGTGGGCACAAAGCCTGAGGTGAGGCTATGATTGAACAAGGTACTTAGATGGGGTGCCAGTTCATTCTGTAGTTCATGTAGAATGCAGCCTGGGATTGGGATTTCTTTACGTGGAGCATGTCCATCAATTCTGGGTTGGACATGGCCTTGTATGTCAGGCAGAGATCACCTCTGAGTAAGTGGTATGCAACCGAGTACAGCTGAAGTTTCTTCAGTCGGACTGCATAGGGCATATGTTTGAGGCCAGTAATCCTCTTGGTGAGGTACTTCTGTGGTCTTTCCAGCTGTTGCAGGTGTCTTGTAAGGTACATCCCAAATGGGGAGTTGTACTCTATGATGGGTCTGATGAGTGATGAGTAGAGGGGTACAATAACCTATTTTGTTCTAGATGTGAACCCTTTTGTGATTAGGTGGGCCACATTGAAGGATCTTCTAACCACCTCGGCAATATGATTATCAAAGGAGAGATTACTATCTACTTGGGTCCATTGTGGCTCCACCTTTGTGGAGCGGGATAACTGTTGCTGTGCGCCACTCTATGGGTACATAGCCTGTAGAGAGGCTGAGTATGAACAGTGTGTTTAGGTGAGGGGTTAGTTCATTTTGGAGCTTGTGTAAGACACAGCCTGGGACACTGTCTGGTCTCACTGAAGCTGTATTTTTGGCTTTGGATAGGGCTGTTTTAACCTGTGTGTCAGTGATTGCCAGGGCACTACATTCTTCTGGTATGGTTATGGGCCCTTTAGGGGGTGAGAGGGGGGTGAAGTTTGCACTAAACCTGTCTGCCATAATGTTGGCAATATCAGTTGGTTCGGTGCATTTTGTGCCATTCTGTACTAACTCAGAGCAGATCTGAGAGTTTCCACTTAGGTTCTTGACATAGCTAAGGAACGCTTTGTGGTTCTCTTTGGACTCCTTGGCAGTTTTTCTTTCGAAGCTAGCCTTGGATGATTTTATGAGGAATCATAGTTTCTTGCTGATACTGATTAGGGATGTCTTTCCTTCTTGGGATTTTACTCTTTTCTGTACTAGTTTCCTCCTTCTATTGTATAGCTTGTGCATGGCAGGGGTCCACCAGACTGGTTTCCTTTTTTTGGAGGAGTGAGTCTTGGTTTAGCTTGGGATAGCATGACCCATGCATTCTTGCAGGTACTCATAGAGTGCCTTTGTAAGGGATTCAGCAGCTTGGACAGTGTTGTTCTTTAACATGCGGGCTGTGAACCTTCCCACCTCGGTCTTAAGTAACGTGAAGTTTGCTTTTGAAAAATTGTTCACGGTAGTTTCCTTGACTGGGGGTGGGGGCGGAATGTGGATATCCAAAGTGATTAGTCTATGGTCTGATCTAACCAGCGAGGGCTTGACCTCCAGTGTAGAACACCGGTCGCCCATGTTGGTGATGACCATGTCCAATATGTTGTCACCTCTGGTGGGGGTGTTGACCAGTTGATCCAGGGCATTCGAGTTTATAAATTCTAGGATGCGTTGGGCAAGGGAGTAAGTACTTGAGTAGTTCTCCCCATTAATGTTTGAGTAACTGAAACCACCCAATATTAGGGCATTTGGTAGGACCTTCATATTTTCCAGTGTCTCCAGAAATGCGGAAGGTGGGTCCTGGGACATGGTGGGGGATCTGTAACAAGCTACAATTTGAAATGCAGTTTTGCCCGTTGTTAGTTGCACATGGATGATCTCTGAGGCAATGTGCTGTGCCACTATCCTGGAGGTGTGGGTATCCTTGATGAATATGGATACACCCCCACCTTTTGTGTTTTGGTCTGGGTTCTGTGGCCAAAAAGTATGGTATGAATTATAGCCTGGTAATGCTGGGGTGCTCTCTGAAGCTTTAAACCAGGTTTCTGTTACTGCACAGATATCGATGTTCTCCATATTGAGGAGGGCCTTGAGTGCATGCATTTTGAGGTTTAGACTTCTGGCGTTGAGTAGCATTACCCTCAGTTTTTGGTTACTTGTGCTATTTACGGTGGTGGGTTTGTCTTTTGAGCCTTGCCTAAAAAAGGCACTATAGGGGCGGCAAAAACCTTGGCCAGTATTTGAAAGCCTAAGGGTGACAGGTGCAAGCCATCTCTTGCGAAGCAACGTGGCTTATTGAGCATGTCATCCCAGGTGGACAGATACTGGATCCCCTTTGAATGGCACCAGAAACTTAGCCAATTGTTGAAATTGATAATTTTTCTTTATACTGTGGCATGATTCTTGGTGAGGGCAGGATGCTACTCAGGTTCAGGGTTATACCGGCCTGGGCTTCGTTATCACAGATCTCTTCCATGTCTCTTTTTATGTAGTCTAGGGAGGTACGTCTCAGGTCATTCACACCAACATGGACAATGGCAGAGTCATATTTGTACTTGTTCTGGAGTGACCTGAGTGCTTGTGTTATGTGGCGGATCCTGGCACCCAACAGGCAGCTAACTGTAACCTTCTCCTTGTCCAGCCTAGATAGTGGGACATCAGTGTACCTGACTATAGAGTCGCCTATTACTAGTGTATCGGGTATGTTATTTTGTCTTAAGGGCTGTGATTGCATGGCACACTGTTTATGTGAAATATGTGTTTCATGGTTTGTGATGGGGTGTGGAGGTTGCTTGGTTGTCTGCTTTGGAGGTCTTTGTTGCTTTTGCAGATTTTTATTTAGAGCCTCCAAGTATGTTTTCGTGTATTTATGTGTGTTATTTGCCGGTGTTGGTTTAGTAGGTCTATGTGAGACTGGTGGTGTGTTGCAAGTATTTTCCTTCTCATCTTGACTGTCAGTTCCAGTCTTGGGTTGAGAGAGTTTTGCCTCCAGTTTGGCTGTATAATTGCATCTCTCGCATATATTATTGTTTGGTGGTAGGAGGAGAAGGTTGTCTGCGTACATGAGGCAGTTGTAACATTGCCTCAAAATGCCCAGATTCACCAGCTGGACTGAAGAGTGCACCTGAAACTGCCCTTTGAACATGCCTGAATAGGTAAAGTGAGCTGTTTTACTGATTAGCTGACAGGGACGAATAAAGAGCCTTGTCCTTCTGGACAGTATAGGGGGTCTAGTGCTACGGTTAATTAGTGCTTGCTATGAGTTTTGAGCAAGTGCTGGGCTGTGAAATGAACGGTTTGAGTGCTTAAGTTGAATGTTTATCTAGTTCCAAGGGAAAAATTAAAGAGCAGACTTCATGGAGCCGGGAATAGTTTAACCCTAGCTAACCGGCACTGCCCGGCGCGCAAAACCGCACAAATGTGGTTTTTATAGCAGGGAAATGAAAGAGATAGAAATTAGCCCAAAATGGCCAATAAACTACTAACTTCTGGGCTGCAGCAAACAAGGCGCAAAAATTTCAGAAAATAACAGATCAAATAAGCAGGCACACTAAGCCTTTAACCAGAAATTCCCAGCTCATAAGGGTAGAATCTAGCCTCTTTTCCCACAACAGTGCAAACTACAACCCTTCTTAATGTAAAATAACTGGCCTGAAGCTCAAGTGCTTAAACCAGAACTAATGTACTTTTAGAATAACAGACACTGAGCCTTCAATCAGCAATTCCCATGTAAGCTACCTGTCCTGCCACAACAATGCAGTCCACAAACCTTCTTAATGTAAAACAACTGGTTTGAAGCCCAAGTGCTTAAATCAAAAGACTTAGAATAACAGTTACAATTTAATCAGGCTACTACTAAGCAGTAATAACTGCAGCAGAATAATACAATTGAGTACTTTTAAGAAGAAGTACAAGCAAAATAAGGTAATAAAGTGGGAAGAAATACAATTACAGTAAAAGCAGATGAATAAAGTGCAATTTTTAATATAACAATAGAAAATGAGTAAACTAATGTAAACAAATTACCCAATTAACCAGTAAAAAAATGCAAAACTGAGCCCTGTTCCAGCAGTCTTCAATCTGAGAAGTTCTAACCTCACACTCCTGCCACTAGGGTGTAGGGGAACCTTCTCCAAAAAGATGGCCTGGATTAGTGCTCAAGTTATACAAACAAAGCTAGATTCAGCAGGCCTGAATCTAGTCTATGCCACAGCAGACAAGGCACACCAATATCAGAAAAACAGTTTAAATGAGCAGGCACAGTAAGCCTTTAACCAGAAATTCCCATCTCAGAAGGATTGAATCTAGCCTCTCCTCCCACAAGAATGCAGACCACAAACCTTCTTAATGTAAAATAACTGGCCTGGAGCCCAAGTGCTTAAACCAGAACTAATACACTTCTAAAATAACAGACACGGAGCCTTCAATCAGCAATTCCCAACTTAGAAGGATGTAAGCTACCTGTCCTGCCACAACAGTGCAGACCACAGACCTTCTTAATATAAAACAACTGGTCTGAAGCTCAAGTGCAATAACCAAAAGACTTAGAATAACAGTTACAATTTAATCAGGCTACTACCAAGCAATAATAAATGCAGCAGAATAAACACAATTCTGACGCTACTGTCTCGGTGTCATTATTGATCTGATGCTACCGTCTTAATGCCATTATTAATCTGACGCTACTGTCTCAGTGCTATTATTGATCTGATGCTACTGTCTCAGTGCCATTATTGATCTGACACTACTGTCTCAGTGCCGTTATTGATCTGACACTACTGTCTCAGTGCCATTATTGATCTGACCCTACTGTCTCAGTGCCATTATTGATCTGACACTACTGTCTCAGTGCCATTATTGATCTGATGCTACTGTCTCAGTGCCATTAGTGATCTGACGCTACTGTCTCAGTGACATTATTGATCTGACACTACTGTCTCAGTGCCATTATTGATCTGACACTACTGTCTCAGTGCCATTATTGATCTGATGCTACTATCTCAGTGCCATTAGTGATCTGACGCTACTGTCTCAGTGACATTATTAATCTGACACTACTGTGTCAGTGCCGTTATTAATCTGATGCTACTGTCTCAGAAACATCTTTTAATCTGACGTGCTATCATTTTACGGAGTAAGCATTAATTAAGTCTCACAAGTGACATAGACAGCTGATGGCACACCTCTCAAGTGTCCCTGATTCTCAGGGGCATACCTGCTTTTTAGCTCATAAATTAGCTTTGACCCTCCTAAAATCAGTGACATGTTTACAAAATGGTGGACGACTATTATCAATAAATAATGACATTTATTAAAGTTACAAAACTTATTTTACTACAGAAAATGCATGCTAATTCTTGTATTATTATTATTATTTCGTAATGTTAAATCAGTGCAACCAGTATTAATAACGTGTTCCTGATCTGTGTCCTTTGTCCCTGTTTTTTGTGCTTTGAGGTTGGGAGCAAAATAGTTGCAATAAAAGAGAGTCTACAAAAAAACATGCATTCTTGATGCAACAGCAACTTCACTTTTAAAGTCAAGTACATGCAGTGTCATGAAAACTGGTAAAAAGGATATAAATTATGACTAAAGTCTAAACAGATCATAAATATCACATCATCATTAAGGGTCTAAGAACAATGGTAGAAAACTTCAACTATGCTTACGGGAAATTTATGAGGTTTTTTACAATGTGAAGACTAATAAATAACATTCTTTAGAGGGACATTTCCAAAGTTCTCTCAAAAAGGTACTTAGATTTTACATTTGAGTACAATATGTTACGACCACAGATGTTAAATAGACATATGTCTAAAATAATTAATTTGAATTCCTTGTTTATTTTACAGAAGGTTATGAAAACTACACATACACACACACAAACTCACACCCACACACAGACACACATATATTTACTATTTACTGGGATTCAAGTTATTCATTACTTTATATACGTACATTATCTTATATGTACACACATTACTCATGGACATTCTGCAGTTTATTCTGTTTATTACATTATGCACTCCTTTAAACATAACATGCCTGTATTTTCAGAGATGTCTGTATCTGAAGTTTTAAACTAGAAATTTTAAATGTCATTGTAGCTTCCTCAGTTTTCTGCTGCTGTTTTCCTTTTATTTTTTTTCCCTTTTCTCACAGTTGTGCTTTTTGCACTGAATAATAAGTGCTACTGTGGGGTAGAAATTGTGTCTGGTTATATATGTTGTTATGTAGATTATGACTCATCTAAACCTTGAAGACTTTTCTAGCAGTAGTGCCAGTTTGCTTTTAATTATGTTTGAAAAATAGTTGTTTTTCTCTTTATTATATTGGAGCCTAACCACAGGGAGAAAAGACAAACAGGTTACAGTTACTATAATGCAACTGATTTTTTTCCCACATCCCCCCCCCCCCAAAAAAAAATCAATGGCTCCCACAACTTGTTTAGAATTGGCTTGATCATTCTGCTATAGGCTTACTTTCAGAGTGGATGACAGTCCTACAGCCATTTATTCATGGCCTGTGATACAGCCTTACTGACTATTTGTATACCTCAGGGCAAGAGTTAGCTATTCAGAAACACTCAGTGAGAAAATCATGCAGGTCAGCCCTAACCTATTCCCATGGTGGCTAAGAACCTCCATACACTACTGCCATCCTAATAGATTCATAACTCAGCTATTAGTTTGCCCTCTGAACCATTCCTTACCCTACAAGAAGCACACTTCATATTTAAGATGGTAAGTTTATCAGCAATACTTGCATAGAGTATATCATACTGAATGTTGTAGGAAGGTTGAGATAGGCAGAATGACCGTGAATGGCATTAGTCACACTATCTCTATAAAGCTATAATGACCTCAATAGAGTCTGAAAGTATATTGCAGAATGTAGCTGAGGAATGATGCATACTGCAAAGCTGAGCTCCCTTTGAACAATATAAAAGCACTGAGAGTAAGTCCCACAAAAACATGGCATCAGCCAACCATATCAGCTCATAAACACCTAGAGTGTTGATCTCGCTCTGTTCTGAGTTACACCTGGAGCATTACTTGTATAGGCTGCCTTGTACATTTCAGACCTACAGCACTTGAAGAGTAGGCCACAAACAGTGCTTTCACTCTACTGTAATTTAATGGTGGTACTGAATTTGCAATATTCAGTACCACTGCTAAGCACAACAAATGGGAGAAAATGGCTTTAACTAAACAAAAAAGGCAAAATGTTGATTGTTTTGCTCATATAAAAAGATCTTCTCATACTTAATTCTTTATTTTCATCTGAGTTTTAGGTGACTACATCTTTCCAGCAGTACAGCACCTCGTTAAATGACGGCCTTCAGATGTTAGTTTCCACTATAACTTGTTGAGCTACAACTTGGTGAGGAACCAGTTTACCAAGCACAACTGGCACGGAATTACTTGCTGAAAAAATTTATGTTAAGTGTTTTTTGCACTGGAGCATACTCCCTTAATTTCCCATGTGGGGAACAAGCCCCCGAATATACCATCTCTATGGCTACACCAACATAAATACAAAAAGAATCGGTGCAAACAAACAGATCACTGACGATGCACACTTGGAAAGCAGACTAGTCATTCTGTACTACAAACCGTGATTTGGGAATTCTTCGTCAGCACCCTGAACTTAATCAGATACAACCTCATCCAGATGCAGTTGACAAAATGGAAAGCCAAGGAGAATTAGCACAGACCCCATTGTTTTAGCTTTCTTTTATATTTTTTAAAGAAACCTCTTGTGTTTTAACTATTTTACCCTTTATGAAACAACAGCTTACAGATGTACAAGGAATTCTTAGCTCTCCTAATGCCTTATTATTAAATTTTGCACATAGTGACATCGCCTTTCTACAAACAATAAGGTACTGAAAATATCTTTTGGTGGTATTTCATGTCCACAAGAGCACTTGTGATGACGTTCTCGAGGTATGTTACTTATCCTCAAAATATGTAGAATAACAGCAAATTAAACTAAGCAATAAGAAATGCTTGACATTTTATCTGCTGAGTAGCAAGATCATAACAAAATGACACCGTGAAGCTGCGTAGGGACCATTTAGCTCAGATAGCAGTCATATGCTGAAGGACGTACATGACTTGTTGTCTTTAAACAAGATGGCCGTCTAAGACCATCACCTTGGGACTGCAACTTCACACGTTCAAATCTTGACAAATCTGGTTGATGACTAATGATGTACATCTTTTTCAGGACGACCACAGACAGACACTCAGAAACTAGGTTGTACAACTGTAAACATGCTTAACTACCGTAAATGTAACAAATTAACAGGCCAGTGACAATGAATCATGTTACCATAGATATCTGTTATAAATACCAAAACCTATATTCATATGTGGTTAGTACATAACCATGAAATAAATAACACTTTGCACAAGAGTTATTTTATTGTGCTTCAAAACCACAATTCAGAACATACTCTATGTATTA
Organism: Protopterus annectens; assembly: GCF_019279795.1. Taxonomy (NCBI): domain Eukaryota; kingdom Metazoa; phylum Chordata; order Ceratodontiformes; family Protopteridae; genus Protopterus; species Protopterus annectens. The sequence continues at coordinate 1,387,996,131 of NC_056746.1, read as the reverse complement.
ATGATAGGGACAGAATGAAACTGTGATCTGTCATCACGAAGTAAAACATCTTTGAAAACACTGAGCAGATGTTAATAACACATGATACTAAGCAAAAAAGAACAACAATATCACAGACTGTAAATTTACTCAGCCTTTATTTCTATAAGGCTAATGATTTTTGCATTGAAAGAGTATTATATTTGCTTCTAAAACTGTCCTCAGATTTGTCTGCAGTGTACATAAAAACATAATGCTGCAGAACTGAGTAAGAATGGCTTAATATTGCAGCATAAACGGGAGTACACTGGCAGGCATAAGCAAGATTGAAAAGAAGGTGACTTCTAGCAGAAGGAGATACAGAAAACGTCCTACATTGTATCTAAATTTTACATTTCTCAAAGGGGTTTCCAAGAGTGATAAGGGAAAGAACATTCAGTGTTCTTGGCATTTTACACTGCAGTGTGGAGAGACTTAGATTTCCTAATAGTTCAGTCCAGTCACCCATTTCCCCACCCCCTCACGCTGCAGCAAAAAATGGAGCCAGTTAGCTTGGTCAATCAACTATTTATAGAAGTTTCATGCATATACTGTCACTCTCACACTCACTTGTACCCATGTGTGTGCACAGGCAATAATACAAATATAGGCACAGATTACAAGTACATACACACACACACACACACACACACACACACACACACACACACACACACACACACACACATACTTCTCTCTCAGCTGAAATTCGCACACGCACACACACGCACACACGCACACACACACACACACACACACACACACACACACACACACACACAAGCACATAGATACACACACACAAAGGCTCCATTGCTCTTTCTCTGCTGAAATGCCACAGATCTATAAATATACAGAGACGTATGCACCTCAGATAATTACAGTACACCATAGAAATTTAAGACTACATGCACTACACACACACACACACACACACACACACACACACACACACACACACACACACACAAGCACATACATACACACACAAAGAGGCTCCATTGCTCTTTCTCTGCTGAAATGCCACAGATCTATAAATATACAGAGACGTATGCACCTCAGATAATCACAGTACACCATAGAAATTTAAGACTACATGCACTACACACATACACACACACACAAACACACACACACACACCAACACAGGCACATACACACATACCTGCATATATGCAAACAAACCTAATTTGTTTATATTTGTCTTCTTTCTTTTCCACTTGCAAATATGTTTTCTGTGCATTGCTGAGGCATTATTTTCAAATAATTTTATTTTTCGTACATACTGAAGAAACTGTGGAACTGTGGTTTAATTGCGCTTTCTGTTTACTCTCACCCCTGATTAGATCATGCCTGCTTATATAGTTCTTTTTTGGGGGAGTTCAGACCATTTTGACAAGGACATTTTTATATCTTACTAAGAAAATGGACCTAAAGTATTGAGAGTGTACAGCAACACTAGTCCATCAGTAAGCAGAGAGAATTAAGGTTATAAACTGTTAATAAGCTGCTTATTGTAGCACAGAGTTTGATACCCTAAGCCTCTATTTGACTTTTTTGTCTCAACTGTCCAAACTTTTGTAGAATATCCAGATTATTTTTTCCTATTGTTTTTGATCTGTTCCATATAAAATTTCTGCTTTGCCAGCCAAACATCGAGGACTGAAGTCACTAAATGACAGTCATTTGAGTTTCAGACTTCATATCATTTGGAAAATGCATACTAATGCAAAATGTGTTATTCTAACAACATTCTAGGTTTATAAGAGCAGTATTTAAATTCTGTCTCTGGTTTTCGGCCTTTATCCTCTCATGATTTGTGGCTTTGTCCAAGTTTCCTGCTCTTAGAGGTTAAGAGGTATGTGTGTCATTGATCAAGTCAGATAACCAAACAGTGGTTTACAAAACCGGGATAGGATCTTCAATGCTGTCCGAGACCAAATGTCTAGCTAACTGCCTATGAAGTAAAGGAAGCATAATGCTATGCAGTGGGTGATGTGGCAGGGACAACTAGGAGCAATACAATGCTATCTATGTAGCAGGTGATGTAGCAGGGATGACTAGCAGCAGTACAATGCTATCTATGTAGCAGGTGATGTAGCAGGGACAACAAGCAGAAGTATGATGCTATCTGTGTAGCAGGTGATGTAGCAGGGACAACTAGCAGCAGTACAATGCTATCTATATAGCCGGTGAAGTAGCAGGAACAACTAGCAGCACTACGATGTTATAGGTGATGTAGCAGGGACAGCTAGCAGCAGTACGATGCTATGTAGCAGGTGATGTAGCAGGGACAACTAGCAGCACTACGATGCTATGTAGCAGGTGATGTGTCAGGAACAACTAGCAGCAGTACGATGCTATCTATGTAGCAGGTAATGTAGCAGGGACAACTAGCAGCAGTACGATGCTATGTAGCAGGTGATGTGTCAGGGAAAACTAGCAGCAGTACGATGCTATCTATGCAGCAGGTGATGTGTCAGGGACAACTAGCAGCAGTACAATGCTATCTATGTAGCAGGTGATGTAGCAGGGATGACTAGCAGCAGTACAATGCTATTTATGTAGCAGGTGATGTAGGAGGGACAACTAGCAGCAGTAAGATGCTATTAATGTAGCAGGTGATGCGTCAGGGACAACTAGCAGCGGTACAATGCTGTGTAGCAGGTGATGTAGCAGGGATGACTAGCAGCAGTACTATGCTATCTATGTAGCAGGTGATGTAGTAGGGACAACTAGCAGCAGTACGATGCTATCGATGTAGCAGGTGATGTAGCAGGGACAACTAGCAGCAGTACGATGCAATCTATGTAGCAGGTGATGTAGCAGGGACAACTATCAGCAGTACAATGTTATCTATGTAGCAGGTGATGTAGCAGGGATGACTAGCAGTAGTATGATGCTATCGATGTAGCAGGTGATGTAACAGGGACAACTAGCATCAGTACGATGCTATCTATGTAGCAGGTGATGTAGCAGGGACAACTAGCAGCAGTACAATGCTATCTATGTAGTAGATGATGTATCAGGGACAACTAGCAGCAGTATGATGCTATCTATGCAGCAGGTGATGTGTCAGGGACAACTAGCAGCAGTACGATACTATCTATGTAGCAGGTGAAGCAGCAGGGACAACTATCAGCAGTACAATGCTATCTATGTAGCAGGTGAAGTAGCAAAGATGACTAGCAACAGTATGATGCTATCTATGTAGCAGGTGATGTAGTAGGGACAACTAGCAGCAGTATGATGTTATCTATGTAGCAGGTGATGTAGCAGGGAAAAACTAGCATCAGTACGATGCTATCTATGTATCGGGTGATGTAGCAGGGACGACTAGCAGCAGTATGATGCTATCTATGTAGCAGGTGATGTAGTAGGGATGACTAGCAGCAGTACGATGCTATCTATGTAGCAGGTGATGTAGCAGGGACAACTAGCAGTAGTACAATGCTCTCTATGTAGCAGGTGATGTAGCAGAGACAACTAGAAGCAGTAAGATGCTATCTATGTAGCAGGTTATGTAGCAGGGACAACTAGCAGCAGTACGATGCTAACTATGTAGCAGGTGATGTAGCAGGGGCAAATAGCAGCAGTACAATGCTATAGGTGATGTAGCAGGGAAAACTAGCAGCAGTACGATGCTATGTACCAGGTGATGTAGCAGGAACAACTTGCAGCAGTATGATGCCATGTAGCAGGTGATGTGTCAGGAACAATTAGCAGCAGTATGATGCTATCTATGTAACAGTTGATGTAGCAGGGACAACTAGCAGCAGTGCGATGCTATCTATGTAGCAGGTGATATAGCAGGTATGACTAGCAGCAGTACTATGCTATCTATGTAGCAGGTGATGCAGCAGGGACAACTAGCAGCAGTACGATGCTATCTATGTAGTAGGTGATGTAACAGGGACAACTAGCAGCAGTACTATGCTATCTGTGTAGCAGGTGATGTAGCAGGGACAACTAGCAGCAGTACAATGCTATTTATGTAGTAGGTGATGTAGCAGGGAAAAGTAGCAGCAGTACGATGCAATATATGTAGCAGGTGATGTAGCAGGGACGACTAGCAGCAGTACAATGCTATCTATGTAGCAGGTTTAGCAGGGACAACTAACAGCAGTACAATGCTATCTATGTAGCAGGTGATGTAGCAGGGACAACAAACAGTTTCTGGTGGCGGACTATCTTCTACTTCAAGTTCTGGCTATTCTTGTATTATTATCGGACTGGTAAGGTTGCTGGATTATACTGAATCATTCGTCAGCATTGGAATGAAGAAATTGTTTGGATGCGATTATTCTGCGGCAGAGAATAAACTGTGTGAAGTAAGGATTAAGAAACTAACTTTCAGAGACGTGTGTGTGTTTTGGGAGGGGGGCATCTATTGTCTTTATGTAAAAATGACCATATAATAATATAAACTGGAGCACGAAGGGTAAGTGTTGAAGCCTGCAAACAAAACACACAATTACTGTATTCACATACTTGTAGTGCACAGGAAGATTGTAATATAATGATATAAAGGATTCTAAGAAAGTATTGATATAATGTTGAATTGTGCAGTCTCTGTCAGATACATTATCTGATAAAGACATTGGCTACTTTTGCTGTAGTATCAGTACACATTGTGTTTATGAATGTTACTGCACCTTCCTATTTAAATGTGAGTGTAGCGTACCAAGGTAAATTCAAACTAATAATAGCAGTCGCTTGCTTTCATAAACAAGAAATAAATAAGATCCTTACTTTTTGCTCAGTATGTTTAATGTTTGCTGAGAATACCTACACTGTTTGCTTGATAGTTATTACCTACCCACAACTCTCTTGGGCCTGCTGGGAATGCACTTTTTCACAAGCAGATATATTTTTAGTTTTAATTTGCAAGGTCATCATTTATGTAACTTGAGTGGAATTTGTCAAACTTCTTATCTTCTGTGTGAAACTTCTGCTTAAGTAACAAATGCGGTTAAGAGATCTATTTTATTAGTTTCTTCTACAACAATGCATATCATTGATAGAACGTTTTGCTGCTTCAGATGTTAATGGCATCTAATCTTTTAGTTCTGTGCTAATTTTTTTCAGTCAAATCTCTGTGATGTTAATGGTGTATGGTATTGAAAGAAATGCACTTCATTCGAAAAATCTAACCCAGCTGTTATCAAAGTAACTTCCAGCTTATTAGCAACAAAGGACTTTTATCCTTTGTGCTTCCCTGTTTGCCAGTGCTTCCTGAATTAAACTGCTGTTTCCTGCTCTTTATGTTCATGACCACATCTGGGAAGCTTGCTCACAACCTCACAGCTTAATAATCTAGCATAGTTGCAATAATATTACTTAAGGCTTTGGTAATTGCTTTCCGGATTGACAAACTGCCCTTAAGTAGTATAGTCCTATATAGCAAAATCAGTAGTTATTAATTTCCTTAAATGATTATATAGCCACCTGGTAGTGTGAACTTGGCTGTAGATGACTGTTGTATCTTTTGGCTTTTCCCGGTTAGGGGTCGCCACAGCAGAACTCCAGTCTGCCAATGATTGGCAGTAGATTTTTATGTACCGAGTTGCCAGCCCTGACGCACAACCTTCAATGAAGGTATGCCCATTCACGCATATCTCCACACAGAAGACGCTTTAGCAGAGAATCGAACAGGACAACGTCTTACTGTGAGGCGACAACGCTACCGCAGCACTGTTACTGTTAAATCATGTTGTTGATTGTGGATGGATGGATTATATAAAGACATGCTGTTGAACTGTTTTTTGTTTCCTCAATTGTAACTCTAGTGGTAAAGAAATCTATATTATTGTACAGCTGATTACAAGTAGTGTTGTTTTTAGCTGTTGTGTGGTTTCCCTGCAAATCATAATATTTTTATCTACCTAATTCTGTTTTTTCTGTTCTATTAAGGCTACAGTTCATTATGACACCATAACAACTTGCACTTTCAAAAACAATGGCCTGGACATTTTTGAATATATCCGATTGCGGTTTTCATTACTTAAGGATGGTTTTACCTCTGTGAATGAATTCATACACGTTTGTCTGTAAAGACACAAGTGTACAGTAATATGCTTTGCAGATATACATATAAAGCAGTGTACATTCTTAGCCTTAGCTTTCTTACTTCCTTTCTTTGCCATTTTGAGTTTGCTTTTCACTATATGCTGTACTTGTTGTGTATTAGAAGGGTTGTGTATTAGAAGGGTTGCGTATTAGAAGGGTTGCGTATTAGAAGGGTTGCGTATTAGAAGGGTTGTGTATTAGAAGGGTTGTGTGTTAGAAGGGTTGTGTGTTAGAAGGGTTGTGTATTAGAAGGGTTGTGTATTAGAAGGGTTGTGTGTTAGAAGGGTTGTGTATTAGAAGGGTTGTGTGTTAGAAGGGTTGTGTGTTAGAAGGGTTGTGTGTTACAAGGGTTGTGTGTTAGAAGGGTTGTGTATTAGAAGGGTTGTGTATTAGAAGGGCTGTGTATTAGAAGGGTTGTGTATCAGAAGGGTTGTGTATTAGAAGGGTTGTGTATTAGAAGGGTTGTGTGTTAGAAGGGTTGTGTATTAGAAGGGTTGTGTGTTAGAAGGGTTGTGTATTAGAAGGGTTGTGTATTAGAAGGGTTGTGTGTTACAAGGGTTGTGTGTTAGAAGGGTTGTGTATTAGAAGGGTTGTGTATTAGAAGGGTTGTGTGTTAGAAGGGTTGTGTGTTAGAAGGGTTGTGTATTAGAAGGGTTGTGTGTTAGAAGGGTTGTGTATTAGAAGGGTTGTGTGTTAGAAGGGCTGTGTGTTTGAAGGGTTGTGTATTAGAAGGGTTGTGTGTTAGAAGGGCTGTGTGTTAGAAGGGTTGTGTATTAGAAGGGTTGTGTATTAGAAGGGTTGTGTGTTAGAAGGGTTGTGTATTAGAAGGGTTGTGTATTAGAAGGGTTGTGAAAGGTTCTCCGTTAGTGCTATTACACGATAATGTGCAAAGTAATGCAGGCCAATACGTGAAGCTCACCTGAAATGTAATTGGCCTTTCAGGTTAAAATGCATTGTGTGTCATTAGTTGAAGAATGCTAACAGTCGAGTGTTTGCATTTGGTGCACTGGCCAGATGCATTTTCTTTGGATGTGGTGTGTGTGTGGGTTTCAATGCTGTCTCAATGAATGTGAGTTTCAAGGACAGACAAGTTTTAATGACAACTATTTTCATTGTGAGACAGTTTTGCTTTTACCAGATGTCTCGTAGTGTTTGTGCATTGTTGTACAGTCAGTCCTGTAAAAATAAAATCCAAATAATCGTAGAAGTAAAGTAGTGTTTATGTTAATTGGGGCAAAATACTTAGGTAATGGGACATTGGAATAGCTGCAGGGGGACTCTGGTGCCATATTTTGGTTGCCCGTTCTTCAATTACGTTTGAAAGTTGATATCCCACAATTCCATTGGAGGGGTGGGGTTACATAATTATGTATGTAAATTAGATGCTAATCAGTGTACAGATTTGTTCCTATTTTTCATGGGCCTTGTCCAGATTTTTGATGTTTCCAGGTTGAGAGGTATGGCAGCAGGTGATGCTATAGGTGATGTCGCAGGGACCTAGCAGTACGATGCTATGTAGCAGGTGATGTGCCAAGAACAACTAGCAGCAGTATGATGCTATCTATGTAGCAGGTAATGTAGCAGGGCAACTAGCAGCAGTATGATGCTATCTATGTAGCAGGTGATGTAGCAGAGACAACTAGCAGCAGTACGATGCTATCTATGTAGCAGGTGATGTAGCAGTGACAACTAACAGCAGTACGATGCTATAGGTGATGTAGCAGGGAAAATTAGCAGCAGTATGATGTTATATAGCAGGTGATGTAGTTGGGACAACTAGCAGCAGTATGATGCTATGTAGCAGGTGATGTGTCAGGAACAACTAGCAGCAGTACAATGCTATCTATACAGCAGGAGATGTGTCAAGGACAACTAGCAGCAGTACGATGCTATCTATGTAGCAGGTGATGTGTCAGGGAGAACTAGTAGCAGTACGATGCTATCTATGTAGCAGGTGATGTAGCAGGGATGACTAGCAGGAGTACGATGTTATCTATGTAGCAGGTGATGTAGAAGGGACAACTAGAAGCAGTACGATGCTATCTATGTAGCAGGTGATGTAGCAGGGACAACTAGAAGGAGTACGATGCTATCTATGTAGCAGGTGATGTAGCAGGGGCAAATAGCAGCAGTACGATGCTATCTATGTAACAGGTGATGTAGCAGGGGCAAATAGCAGCAGTACGATGCTATCTATGTAACAGGTGATGTAGCAGGGGCAAATAGCAGCAGTACGATGCTATCTATGTAGCAGGTGATGTAGCAGGGATGACTAGCAGCAGTACTATGCTATCTGTGTAGCAGGTGATGTAGCAGGCAGGACTAATATTAGAGCAAAGTCATGTTCGACTCACATCTCACATTTGTGTGACACAAGTTAGCAGCTGTAAGAAGTGAACAAAAGGCCATTTGTGTGAACACTAATTTGGGTGAGTTTCAGTTGGTCAACAAAGGCACGTGGTGAGGGAGGTAGTTTGTGTATGAGTTTTATGGTTAGGGCAAAGGGTTGGGTAAGAGATAGATTTAGTGTGTGTGAGAGTGAGTGTTTTAGGATTAGTGTAAGGGTTAGGTAAGGTGATAAATAGTGTTACTAAGGAATGTACTCAACATGGCAGTAGTACTTTTACTTACAATTTTGGGTTAGCTCAGTAAGTAATAATTTTGCTCTCTGATGTTCATTCTCATTTCACTTTAGTTTGTCACTCCACTGTCTGCCAGCACACAAAATAACACTATTAACCCTCCACCTCATCGGTCAAGACTTCTTCACCTTGATCGTTGGATCATATGCCATTTGTATCATGGGGGGGGTAACACTAGGCATAGCTCTTTAGGGTTGCTAAAGCAAGGAACTGACATTTGTACAATGAGCAGTACTTTACGAGATAAAAGCTACTGCAGCACAGTCTCCCCAAATTCCAGTATCATGTACCCATACCTTGACTTAAAGACACCATGCTTTGGCAGGGCTTGTCTCCTTTTTGGAGGACTCCACCCCTGCTTCTTTAATATAGGGGATCTGCAATTAGCACAACGACTGGTAAAAAAGTATCTCTTCCTCATATAACCAAAAACATCAAGCTGGGAAATAACAAATCGTGAGTGGCTACAACCACGTAGTTAGTTAAATTTAGGTAGCAGTTCTGAGGGGATGGAATGCCCCCCCCCCCCCTGCTCCCCTGCTTTTGACTGGTGGAATCATAAGGAAGACTTGGTGACTTGTTCTGTAGCAAATTTTCCCTCAGTCAAATGCAGAATCACCCGTCAAGTTCTGCATGTGAAAAGTTCAGCCATTGTAGCCACAGCTGAGACTTACAAAAGCAATACCATACACTAAACACTTTGATGTAACCATATGTAGACATTTTACCTTTGCAATACCAAATTTCAAAATATTAAACACTAATACGTTGTTACATTACATGTTTATACCCTTAAAGTTAATCAGATTACCACAATTTTTACAGTGCTCCTACATAGTAAGTTATTTAACTGGCGCTGTTTCTTACTCCTGTACTCTGTTTATTTTTATACCTCTACCTACAAGTATACTAAAAAAGTTTCAACAGCTACTTGCATTCTTCATTGTTTAATTTATACCTTTATGATACATGCAAATTTTGTTCTGTATTGATACCACTGTCTACAAAATGTTTTTTTTTTTATTTCTGTTTTTGGTTGCCAGCTCTCCTCAATTAATTATGGCCTGCTTGTGCTTGCGATATACATATTCTGTCCAAATGCTACACTCCTATGGGAGAGGTGAGGCTGGATTATAACAGGGCCACACCCACTACTATGGTGAAAGTAAGAAGGACTCCTGTATTCAACATGCACTTGGTCAAACACCGAGGTTCACAAGAAAGCAGCAGTATCTTCCAAAATAATCTGCTAATACCCCAATCTCACCATATGTCAGTGGAATTCCAGTGAGGGTCACAAGTGTTCTCTGGTTACTGACCATCCAATGCTCCCTGACCATTCTCAAGGACCCAAAAGGTACTACATTAACCTTTAATAGGTGGCACATGGCAAGGCAGACACCCTACCTTGTGTCATTAAGTTGGCCAATTTGCCTTTCTGGTATACATTGCAAAGTGTATGCTCTCTAATAGCTTGCACTGCTGACTACTTAGTCTTCTATGCCACTAGCTGTATGTTCTGTTGTTTATCATTACTTGGAATTTCTCTTGTATGATTTATATTTTTGCCATTGTATTCTGGTACATCAAAATTAAGTCCTGCATTAGACTGAATTGATAGTGCATAGTCAAGCTAGCATTTTCTTCAGTGTCAGTGACACAGTTTTATGAAAAAGCTGAGACTTCCAAGAAGGCTGCCTGGGGGGATGAAGCATCAGTCAAACCTGTGTGACACCAGGCAATGCATAGGATGGCTTAGTAGGTATAAAGATTATGCAGGTACTTTGCAGAAAGGGCAAAGAAACACAAAGCAGACAGGTAAGCCTCTCTCTGCATGTACCCACATACCTCCCGCTGCACATTTTTCCCCAAAGAAAAGGCAAGGTAGCTAACAACTTATAATGTTGACTATCAGTGGATGTTAAATGGCTTCATCAATTGTTCTCACTACCAGCCTCTACATAAAGGATCAGAAACAAGAAATGAACATCTGAAATGCCTTAAGACCCCACCACCTCAGTGAAGTTTCACACTAGGACTGGTGGATACAGCCCAACTGATGGGATGAAGACAGTATTAGCACCAGGAGTCAGTACAACAAGGATCACAGCTCCCCACTGTTGGAATCCTGCAGTATGACAAGACTTCATGGTTCCCCCACCATTGAAATGTTGTAGCATGGCATGGTCCACAGCCCTCTGCTGTTGAAATGATGCAGTAAAACACAGTTCGTCATTCCCTGCTGTTGAAATACTTCAGTACAACATAGGTCATGGTTCTCCCCACAACTGAAATGCTGCAATATGACAAGGTTCATAGTTCCCACCTTCAAGATGCTACAGTATGATATGGTTTGTGGTTCAACCACTGTTAGATGCAGCAGTACATCATGGTTCATGGTTCCCCCACTCTTACAATGCTGCAGTATGGCATGGTTTATGGTTCCCACCATTAAGATGCTGCAGTATGATACGGCTCTTGGTTCCCCCACTGTTAAAATGCTGCAGTGTGGCATGGTTTATGGTTCCCCCACTGTTAAGATGCGGCAGTATGGCACTGTTCATGGTTCCCCCACTGTTAAGATGATGCAGTATGACATGGTTCATGGTTCCCTGGATATCAAAATGTTGCCTCCTAAACATACTCACTAAAGCACTCATGCTACTGCAACATCCACCTCAAATGCCTGCATTAGTTCACAGTCACACCTAGAAGATGCTGGAAAAGTTGGCAGTGTAGTGCCCATTTTTAAATTACCTATAGCTATTCTCTTTCTTCTGGGCCTTTCAGCTAAGCCACTAAAGGAGGTAGCAGTGCACCTTCAGATGATTGGCCATTTGGAGTCATATGGGTAACTTTCAGCTATGCAACATGGCTACAATGCACAGTGCAGTACTATTTCTGGTTGTTGTGTATTTTATTTATTTATTTATTTTACATTTGTTTACCGGGCTAGTCCAACTGGATACATGTCCATTTTCAGTGGAGGCCCGAGGAGAAAAGCTCCACTACAATACTACTAACGAGATTAAAAATTTGAGCAAAATATCAAAAATTCAAGATATTAGATTATACAAGAAATATGCAAAAAAAAATACACAGAACTGTAAGCCTATGTTCTACTACAATACTTCTAAACAGGTAAAAATATACAGAAAAAAACATAGAATTGTAACACTCCAACAGGATGTGAAGTCATTTGAATACAGAATAGTGTAGTACTGGAGAATATAGGAGTTATGAACATTGTTTACTCTAAAAGCAATTTCATTAGAGGTTGAGAAATTAAGATATATGTCATTTAGTAGAGGGAGTATCAGAATCAAGTGTGGTGATGAAAATCTAGCAGTCTAGATTTATTAAGTAAGAAGGAATGTTAATGAATCAAATAAATGAGAATAAAGGAAATGAAGATTAAGATGATTAGTCAGGGTTATTACACGAGCAGAGCCAGTGGTTGGAAAGGAAGAGTTTTAGGTTAGTTTTAAATAGTGGGAGTGATGTTAGGGTTGTGAGGTGTTGAGGTAGTTGATTCCAAATTTTTCCAACTAAGTTGGAAAATCTAGAGTCACCTGCTAAGTTAATAGATAAGGAGGTATGAATCAGTACTTTGTTAGAGGAGCGTAGGTTCCTCAGATTGGTGTAAGGTTTTATGAGGGTAGAGAGCATTGGAGTGTTGTCACGGTGATAAAGGGCATTGTGTGCAATAGTAAGTTGGTTAAGCTGAATAAGGTGGGGTAGTTCAAGCCAGCCTAGTTTTTTTTAGATTGTGACAGTGATGAGTCTTATATGGAGAGTTAGTGGCATATCTGGCAATATTATTATATGCTATTGCTAGTTTGTTCAGATTAAACTTAGAAAGATTAGTAAATATAGGGGAGGCATATAATAGGGTAGAAATTAAGTGGGTTCTAGCTATCGTAGTTCTGGCTTCAGGAGTTAAGAAGGATTTGATTCTATAGAGAGAGCCAAGTTTTCTATTAGTAGATTTTATTATAGCGTTAATGTGAGTGTCAAATTTTAGTTGATTATCAATTGTAATGCCTAAGAGTTTGGTATTCTAGTCTGGAGAGATAAGGGTACCATTACTAGATATAAGAGTAAAATTAGGGGAGGGAGACAAGTGAGTAGGTGTAAAAAGCAAGAGTTTTGTTTTTTTGGGGTTAAGGAGGAGACAGTGATTTGAGAACCATTGTTCTATTGTCAAGAAGTTTTTTTTGTGTGAGGGAATGAAGTTCCGACTGTGTTGAGGCTGAGAAAATGATAGTAGTGTCATCTGCATATTGAATACAAGTTGATAGAGAAGTGGTTAGATGAAGATCATTTATAAAAATGGAGAACAGTAGAGGACCTAAGATAGAGCCTTGAGGGACACCTATAGAGGTGGGGAGGAGATCAGAGAGATGGTTGCGCCAAAGAACTGCTTGTTTTCGATTATCCAGATAGGATGTAAACCAGTTTAAGGTTGAATTGTCTAGGGAGAGGGACTTTAAACGATGGAGGAGTAGTTGGTGATTGACCATGTCAAAGGCTTTAGACAGGTCTACAAAGAATGCTGAGGAAAGAGTATTCTTATTGCGATTATTGTTAATAGAGTCAGTAAATGATGGTAAGGCTGTGGTTGTACTATGAAATGGCCGAAAACCATGTTGGCAATTAGCTAGGAGATTGTGGCTTAATAGGTGGTTAAGTAACTGTTTGTGGATACATTTTTCCATTATTTTTGCAAGAGGAGATAGTAATGCTATGGGGCGGAAGTTGGAATATTCAGTAGAGTCACCTCCCTTGAAAAGAGGGATGATGTGTGAGATTTTCCAGATAAATAAAAAAAAAAATTTTTAAAATTGTAAAATAATAATAATAATAATAATAATAATAATAAACTTTTCATATTTCAAGCTGCATCTTCAAGTCTCACCTGTATGGTGTTCTTAAAAGTGTATCTTCCTCCCTAACATTAATCTCAGAGGACCAGAAATTCCTGCTTTAAACTTATAAATGGCTGCTGAACAATCATGACAAGATGCAGACTCTTAAAGAAAAGCAAACATTAAGTGACCTGACTCTGTCTCCACTTGTAACATACAAGGATTTTTGCAGGTTTAACTATAGTTCCATGTTGTAGAGCATGTGGTAGCAGCAAGCTAGTACAAAACGTCTCAGATCACGTCCAGATTAACTTTGAGACACAGAGTCCCATAGTGTACAGCCAGCGCCTTTGCAGAGCTGATAGCACAGTTGTGATTATAAGCCCGTGCTAAACCTCTTGTTAAGGAAAGGGGAACTCAAAAAACGAACAACCACCCTTTTTCCTGAGAAGGCCTATTTTCTGATGGTAGCTTAAGTGTAACTAATAAAATGGCCTTTCAAAATATTTGTAAAGAATACACCCACAGTTAATAAGTGTGCACTGAAACGTATGTAAGTCCCACTCAGTATGGTGACTAATTCCATACGTGTCTTCTCTCTGTCACCCACTTACGGATGTGCCATATCCCTTAGTGTGTTGTCTGCTTCCTTTTTATAATATACCTCCTTGTCTCTTTCTGTGATTTGCTGTTTCATATTTGTTGTATTATACTTATTTTATGCATTTTTATGTGGGACAAAAATATCCTAAGTTTGCTGCAAGTAAATGAAACTTCAGTGGCCAGTGAAACTACCCAGCTATCAAAATATAACTTAGAAATAAATAACTGACCAAGACAACTGAAAATCAACTAGCAGCTTGAGCGTTAGAGGAGCCAGGAAAGAAGGAGAAGTGGAAAACAAAAGCTCTCTCCGTGGTTTCTGTCTGTGATGAAGATACATTCCTAGTCATTAGGATGTGTCAAAATCATGGGACAGACTGCAGGTAAAATTACAGCATTCAGAGGGGGTTGGAACAACCTGAGGTTGTGTGTGTCACTACCTCTGTCCATTTACAACACAAACAATCTTCCTTGGCACGCATGGAAAGAATATATGATGTTGCAGCCTGCTTCTCTCCATTTCCCCTGCCTAACCCACTAAGGTACAGTTCTTGATGATAGGACTGTGGACACAAAGGAAAAAAAAGGTGTAGCCAGGTAGCTAATTGCCAGATGGGGCATGTAAATGTGGGGAAATAAATAAATAAATAACTAGATGCATTATTGTTTTTTAAATTTGCTTGCATGTTTTGTACATGATTTTGTACATATAAATATTTAGTTATATCCCTCCCTCCCCTGGTGCTGTTAAGCCTTCTAGCTGGACCACCCAGTTGCCATCCACACAAAATCCCTGATCTCCTAACGGCATCTTCCAGGTTGTCACTGATGTGACTCTAGCACCAGATGGACCTCCCAAATTCTCAAGGAGGCTACCTTGTAGTGCTTATTAGTAACACCCTGGGTAATGAGGGATCCTAGCAGGAGATAAGGGACTAGCACAGTGTGCCATCACATTTGCAGCAGCCTGGCAGTAGGCCCTAACCCTTTCATCATCCCCAGTGTGATGACATCAGCTGTTCAGCTGGGTGGGAAATGAGGAGTGATTTGAAACCATACCTTGAGCCTTTAAGAGTGACCAACCCCCTAGCCCACTTACACATCTTAACTGGTGGTCTGTTTCATTATGAGCTCCTGTCCATCAAGCTCTCAACTCAGCATGCCAACCCCAAAGGATGAGCACGTGCATCCTCCCAGCCTGTACCATCATGTCTCTGAGGCACTAACTGCACTTGGGGTTGCATGGGTTATGGCAGGGGGTTTATCCCTGTTTGTCACTGGCACAGGGTACTAAATGCTTAATTATGTTAGGAATAAGGAGAAGCAGGTGCTACTTTTTATTGCTGTAAACCAACCTTTAAAAATATCTTTAGTAAATACTAAAAATTATGTAAAAATAATGCCTCTGCAATGCACAAAAAACAATATTTGCAAGTGGAAAAAAAGATAAATACAGACTAGATTTCACAAGGCCAGAAACTAGTGAGTCTGCTGTCTGTAGCCATCACCAACTGGGCACCCTTTCCTCAACTTTAAGCTGAGGACCAAAAGAATAAAGCAGTTCAGATTTGAAGAAGGCAAAAAAAAGTTGCTAT